>NW_026067969.1:6490810-6630323 GCF_014885135.2 Alexandromys fortis
AGAGAGAGAGAGAGAGAGAGAGAGAGAGAGAGAGAGAGAGAGAGAGAGAGAAAGATTTTCAATCAACAAGGCCCACAAAAAGAGGTTGCCTGCCAGAAGAGCTGAGTCTGCAGCCCCTGAGAGAATGACAGGAAGGGAGCTTCAGCTGAGGGAACAGCATATGCGCGGGCCCTTGATGGGCCAGCCTGCACAACCACGGTCTCCCTGTCCGAGGCAGAGCGACCCTGGCAAGGCCTTGAATGTCATGGTCACTGGTTTCAGGGTCCTGGGGCGCCCTTGGGCTCTGGGGAGGACTGACTGCGGTTGGGGGCGAGCCTTCTCTCCCACCCTCGTCCTCCTGCCCGCCTCTCCCAACCCCACGGTCCTGGGAAGTCCGGGCTCTGCGGCTCACCCTTTCAAGTCGGCCCTGGGAGTCCCCCGGGCCGCCCTCCCCAGCGAGGGCCGGGACATCAAAGCGACCGCCGCGGGATCCGGTTGCGGAAGGGGAGGGCGGACCCAGAGGAGGTGCTTTGCCGGGCTCCCTTTCATCCCGGCTGGGAGCCGACCCCCGGGATGCCGATCTGGGCTTCTGCGAGTCCCTGCAGGCCAGGAAGGGAGGACTGGGGGCTGAGCTGTGTGACCTCCCGCATGCCACTGCCTGTCTCTGGGCCTCAGCTTCCCCAGCTGCTCGCCTATACAGCCACCGGCTGAAGTTGGTCTCAGGAGAGGTCTTTCGGGAAGTTAGCTCTTTCTGTCCGCTATAGAGATCACCCTAGCTGACTCCACACTGCCGTCCCCCTGCAGGTCCCATGTTACCCCACAGCCTTTCTCAGGTGAGCCTTTACAAGTTCAGAGAGGGTAGGCGACTTGCTCCAAGTCACACAGTCTGCAGGAAAAGTCGACGGCCTGTACGCTCTGACCTCGACACAGGATACTTGCAAGAGGCCTGTGGGATGAGGAACAGACTGGGAGTTGTGGGAGCAGACACTGGAGCTGCAGTACAGACAATCCTTACTGCCGGTGCACATAACACCTCCGTTTTACACAGGGGGAAACTGAGGTGCTATGCCACACGGCCTGGTAAAAACAGCTGGGTGCTGAGCAGGGTGGCAGTTTTGGCCTCAGACCCTGGAGAACAGGCAGGGCTGGACCCATGGCAGATCCTATGCCCTGTTCCTGGCAGGGAACTGGCCCACACAGAGGGAGGCTGAAGGTATGAGGGAGACTGCAGATGTGGTCATTTCGCCCCAACACAGGGGCTACTTAGGTGCACAGAAGTGACTACGCTGAAGGTGGGTGGGGCTGGGAATTCAAGGGATGCAGAGACAGGCGGATCTCTTTGAGTTTGAGGCCAACCTGTTTTATACAGGGAGTTCTGGGCCAGCCAAGGCTACACAGTGCGAGGCTTCCCTTCAAAAAAGGGGAGGGGTGTGGTGGGGAGTAGGATTAACCGGAAGGAAGTTACAATTTAAACTGGTTTAAATTGTCTGCGTTCTGAGCATCTCTCCGTGTGCGTGCCTCACCCACAGGGGCAGACACACACATGCATACATACACAGACACAGACACAGACACACACACACACACAGACACACACACACACACACACACACGCCATTGCATTGGCCTGACGCTACGGTGTCCCCCACTCACTGTGAGGCTGTGGTTACAGAGCCCTTGAGGGTCTTCCATGCCAGGCTCACCTGCTGGGGAGGGGCAGTTTTCCCAAGCCTCCCCCAGGGCACCAGGTGCATCCGGGTTGGTGGGATGGGACACCTCCTCAGCCTGGAGATTTAAAATTCCTTCCTGGAAAAATCAGATAATCACGGAAGTCAGATAGCGTGAAATGAATGTGAGCCCTCTGAGCCCAGAGGAGCCTGGCAGACTCCTCAGACAGCAAGCACAGGGCTCGGGACCCCGCCCCTCCCCCAGGCCCAGGAGATGAGATGCCCACAGATAGGGTCCAGCCTCCACCTAGCACGTTCAGGTCTGCTGCAGCCATGCAGGCTCTGCGGGGGTGGGGTCTCCATCGAGAGCTGTCCCTTGAAGCTCCCTTCTGAGTGTGGAAAGGCTCCCCTCAGATAGGCATCTTAGGTCCTGTGCTCAGTCAATGGGGCTGACTAGTACAGGTTAGAGGGGGACCACATGTGCAAAGGCCCTGGGGCACAGATGAATTGGGTTCAAGAGCACAGCATAAAGAAACCAAAGACCTGCAACAGAGAAGCCAGAGAACAGGCATATGAGTGGAGGGGCAGAAGCTGAAGAGACAGGGAGGGCAGAGGACCCACCATGGGGCTTGGAGGTGTGCCCAGTGGATGCCGCTGGCGGGTAGGCTGGTGGCAAGCAAGCAGGGATGTCCGTCCTGAACAGGCAGGACTTCACCACACTGAAGAAGCAGCCTGGCTGGGAGCAAGTGCAGAGGGCTGGCCTGTGTCCAGGCCCTTTCCTGCCATGCACCACCCAGCACCTAACCGGAGAAGGGAGATCAAAGAGGGCATTTGCAAGTTAGATCCCAACCTCAGGAGGCACTGAAAATGTTACTGGGGTCTCAACTCCACGACCTCTGGAGATCCCTGCATGAAGGAGGCATCTTCCCCCCCAGCATGGACGGCTGCCCTGGGTCCTGCTAGGGCTGTAGGTTCAGCCCGGGGCTGAGAGGGAAAGACAGCCCCCCTCCTCGGTTCTGGGGACAGTGCTGTGCCGCTTCTCCAGAGCGTGGACAGCTGGTGGTGGGGTAGACAAAACACCCTGTCTGCGGTGGGGGAGGGGCGGGAGAGAGGACAGAGGGCAAGGGAAGACAGGAGGCAGAAATGCTGGAGAGAAGGGTGAGAGAGGAGGGGAGGGGAGAGAAGAGGCTGGAGAGAGGACAGAAGGCAGGAGTGGGGTGGGAGGGGTGCTATGGGTAGGTCCAGCATTGGGCTGGGAGGCTAGCAGAGGGGAGGGGAGGCCCGCACTGTCTGTCACCTCCTTCATTGTGGTCTCAGCACCACCTCTGGTCCTTCCCAGGCATCTGCAGCTGGACCTCAGGATGGACTGGAGTCTCCAGGCCACGCCTGCCTTGGTGCTTAGCTAGGTTTCCCACCCAGGCCCCAGGCCTGACTGAGGAGGGTGTGGAGGGGCTGTGTGCACACGTGTGTTGGTGCATGCACACTTGTGTGATTTGTTAAGGATGTTGTAGCCTGGGCCAGACTGCCTGCTGGATCCTCCAGCCCTCAGTGACTTCCTAGCAATGTGACCTTGAGTGAGTGACCCAACCTCTCTGTACTGCTAGTGTGAGCACAGCACAGTAGCTGCCAAAGTTTTAGCTGCCCAACTCTAACTCCAGCGTGTAGCTGTGGGTTCCTTAACCACTGAGTGATGGCTCAGTGGTTAAGAGCACTGGCTGCTCTTCCAGAGATCCTGAGTTCAATTCCCAGCAACCACATGGTGGCTCACAACCATCTGTAATGACATCTGGCACCCTCTTCTGGCCTGCAGGCATACATGGAGGCAGAATGTTGTATACAAAATAAATAAATAAATAAATAAATAAATAAATAAATAATAAGGCCCTAAGCAGGTAGGTGCATGAGAGAGAGAGAGAGAGAGAGAGAGAGAGAGAGAGAGAGCATTTGCATGTGCATGTGTGTGTGTGTGTCTTGGAATTTGTTGTACTGGACACAGAAGGTCTTTGGTCCCTTGCACTTGGAGTCTGCCCCTGTCTGATCTTGTTTTTAGGACTGGAGGCTAGCGTCCCAGGGCTCTGGAGAGCTGTCTGCCACTTGCTCTAGGTAACTGGTGGTGACAGGCTACTTCACAGACCCATGGGTACCCTCCCACGTACATGCTCAGGGAAAATCAGCCTGCTGAGTGACCCCCAGCAGGTGGCTCACAATCCCCTGTGACTCCAGCTCTGGGGACCTGCTGACCTCTCCTGGCCTCTGTGGGCACCTGTTCACACATGATGCATACACACACAGGCAGGTATACACACACACAAAAGTAAAAGTTTAAAAACACACCCGTGAGGGCTGGGGTGGTGATGTACACCTTAAATCCCAGCGCTCAGGAGGTAGCGGTAGGAGGATCTCTGAGCATTTGAGGTCAGCAGGACAGACAAGATTACGAAGGAAGATTCTGTCTCAAAAAAGCAAAGCAAAAGCGACAACAAAACCAAACAACACACACAAATATCAAACAATGCTTTAAGCCAAAGGCTAAATCCAGGTAACCCTAGGCTCCTCAGCCATAGATCTCAGCCCTCCCTGGAGCCCAGGCAGGCTCAGGAAGTTCATGGTGCTTATTGTTGGGACCCATGGAGCCAGGCACCTCTCCTGCCTGGGGTCTCTTTCCAGCTCCATCAGCCTGGGAGGACCTGTAACCAAATCTCACCTTCTAAGATGGAGCTCCCTTGCCTGGCAATGGGGAGAAGAAAGAGACCCAGAGAGGCATTTGTGTCCAGTTTCCCAGTGGACAGGGCCTGCTCCTGAAACAGCTCCTCTACATGAGCCCTTTGGCTAAGCTATGTGATGCCCTCCCACTGGCTGTGCCTCTCTGAGTCTCTTGTGACATCACCCAGTTCTTTGGCTTCCTCTGTGGCAGGTCTTGCAATCAGAGCAGGAGAGAAGCTGTGTGGAGGCCTGGAAACATGGCACCGAGGGCTCATGGTTCCTCACAGGGTGATGAGAACACTCACACTTGCCAGGAGATACTCGGGGGCCTGTTGTCCCCCTCTGTATAGTTCGACAGTCTTTAAAGCCTTTCCTCCCAGGTGGCTGCAAATCGAGGCCTGCTGTGAGGGTGAGTGGAGGGTAGAGGCCTGCCATGAGACTGAGCTAAGCTGGCTTCCTCGGGCATTTTGCATTTGCTTGTTTGTTAGAAGATTTGCTTTGGGACTGGAGAGATGGCTCAGTAGTTAAGAACATTGGATGCTCTTCCAGAGGACCCAGGTTCAAGTCCCAGCATCCACACGGCAGCTCACAACTGTCTGTGACTCCAGTTCTGGGAAATCCCATGGCCTCTTCTCACCTCCAGCACCAGACACGCGTGTGGTACACAGACATGCATGCTGTCAAACACCCATACACACTAAATAAAAATATTTTTTAAAAATTTAAACTATTATAACTATTTCTCCTGCATATTTATCTGTATACCACATTGATTTCTGGTGCCTGAGGAGGCCGTAAGAGGGCACATGTCCCTGGAACTAGAGTTCCGGATGGCTGTGAGCGGCCATGTGGGTGCTGGGGACAGTACGAGGATCTCTGCAAGGGCAGCCGATAGCCCTACTTGCTAAGCCAGCTACAGTCCCAGGTTTTGTTGTCAGAGCCACATTCACGTAGCTCAGTCTAGCCTTGAACTATGTAGCCAAGGCTAGCCTCAAACTTCTGATCGTCTTACCTCTACACCTGAGGACTGGGTACCTCCAAAACCAATTTATGAGGTCCTGGAGAGTGTAATCAGGGTTTTCTGCCTGGTAGGCAACCGAGCCAAGCCTCCAGCCCCAGGAAACACCTTTGCTTGTTAGAGCCATATTTCAATGGTTTTGAGATGAGGTCTCCTGTAGCCCAGGCTGGCCTCTAACTCCTGATCCTGTCTTTACCTCCTGCATGCTGGCATCACAGGCCTGTACCACTGTATCCAGTTACAAAGCAGGCTTATGTGAAATCAGTGTGCAAATGCTGTATAGCAATGCTGCTTCACCCCAGGACTGTGGAGCTGGTTACCGCAGTCAGCGGCTGGCTCGGGCCTCTCCTCCCTGCTTCCGGGCCTTCCAGTCTTCACACACTCTGTCCTGGATGGCATATGCATGCCTTGCCCAGAGAATAGTAGACAGAGGTTGACGTTCTCTCCCTGACCTCCCGATGTGAGCTAATATCCAGACAGTCTTATGACGAGCTTTGGGGGTCATCAGAAAAAGTCACACCTTTCTAGGGTCCCCAAGGACCTGCTCATCTAATCAACATGCCAGCCCCTCCTGCCAGAGGCACAGGCTGCGCTTCCCCCAGTATGGAGGACAGTACAGATGGAGGAAGCAGAAATGGAGGAATGGCCCAGCAGTAGGCAGGGCTGGCCAGAAGGGCCAGCAGGGTCACTAGCAGAAGCCTTGCCCTCCCAGGGCCTTGCCCTTTTGGCTGGAGGAACTCTGGGCAGTTCTGGAAGGGAGGAGGCCAGAGAAGGAGCTTCTCTCCTTATCCAAGCCCTGCTTTTTTTCTCATTTAGTTTTTCTTCATAATCATATACTTAATTTTCCAACCAGCTAGGCTGAGGGGGTGAGGTAAATGTGAAACCTCAGGAATTTCAGTGAGAACAGAGATGACAGGGTACTGTGAGCAGATGGGATGGGGCGCTCTCCTGAGCCATGGATAAGTCTCCTGAGTCTGGTGGTTAAGATGTCCGCAAATCAAAAGAATTAGAGCTGTCCGCAGTCGGCGATGGTGATCCTGCTGGCCTTGCCCTTCCAAAACACTCCACGGCGTCCACAATGCTCATGCCTCCGCTCACCTTCCAAGAGACACGTTCGCCAGCCTGCCACTCATAATGGTGTGTGACGTCACCATCCCGGCACATGAGTCCTGGAATGATTCTGTGAATGAAGGAAATTTATCCAGACCCTTTCTCTCCAGTGCTCAGAGCGGGAAAGTTTCTGCTGTTTTCAGAACGTTGAGGCCCAAAGGCTTGATGCCTGTCAAGATGTTGAAGACCGTGGGATTGACGGGGACAACTCTCACTGAAGCCTCTTCTCTGATGCTCAGCTGTGTGAGCCTCCTCCAGTTACCTAACCTCTCTGGTTTCCTTACAGACGAGAGTGGTGCCTACTTTCCCAAGTCTCACTCTTTCGAGCAGAGGCCAGTTGCTTGCCTCTGGTGTGGATGTCGACAGTCCTTGGTCTGCACACACAGGTGCTCCTCTGGTCCCTGGGACTCCTTGCTGCCATTGCTTCAGAAGCAGACCCCAGGTCCTCTTAGCAGCTGAGTCCCCATTGCTCTGGTGCTATGGAAACAGATGCTAGGTTGTTCCAGAAATGACTTAGGAAAACAAGTTCCGCGTGTCTCATGTCTGTAATCCTAGTATAAGGATTGCTGAGGCAGGAAGACTTTCATGAGTTCTGGGCTAGCCTGGGCTATGTAGTGAGCCCCCCTCCCCTCTGTCAGTCTTTTGTTCTCACGCCAGCTTGTCAAGTCCCCATCTCTACAGGGTGCCCAGAGCCTCCACACTGGACCACAGGTTCCTGAAGGCAGTGTTGGCCAACCCAGTACCCACCATGAACTTGGGGTAGGGCAGCAGCTGTGTGACCTATGCTGGGTGCTTAGTCAGTCCTTACAGAGACAAACTGCCAGGCAGTGGTGGCCACGCCTTTAATCCCAGCACTCGGGAGGAAGAGGCTGGCAGAGCTCTCAGTTCAAGGCCAGTGTAGTCTATGGATAGAGTTCCAGGTCAGGCTCCAAAGCTATAGAGAAACTCTGTCTTGAAAAAAAAAAACGAGAGAGACTGAGAGACTGCTGTAACAGTTCCATAAACTTGAGGAGGCAACACAGCAGAAATTCAGTGGTGTCTGGAGGTCAAAGTTCACGGTCATAAGCCATTAAGCCTAGCCAGGCTCCTGGCAGCCCCTGCTGGCTTGTAGACAGCCCCTCCCCCTGCTCATTTTTAAGTGTATGGGTGTTTGCCTGCACGCGTGTACACCATGTGCAAGGCTGATGCCCATGAAGGCCATAGAAGGGCAACTGGAGTCACAGGCAGTTGCAAGCAGCCACGTGGGTGCTGGGAACCTAACGCTGGTCCTCTGCAAGAACCGTGTTTTTTAATTGCTGAGCCATCTCTCCGGCCCAGAATTGCTCAGCTTCCACCGCCAACAGGGCCCAGTGACCTCCCCCAAGGAACACTCGGTCTGGGAGACTGGCTTATAACCTCGTCAGCTCCCAGCCCATTCACAGTGTGATGGAGGAAGGTCATTGGTTAATTAATAAAGAAACTGCTTGGCCTCATAGGTTGGAACATAGGTGGGTGGAGTAAACAGAACAGAATGCTGGGAGGAAGAGGAAGCGAGCTCAGAGGCCATGCTCCCCTCTCCCGGGCAGACACAATGAAGCAAGCTGCCAGGTCAGACATGCTGAATCTTTCCTGGTAAGACTGGTGCTACACACGTTACTAAATATGGGTTAAGGCAAGATGTGAGAATTAGCCATTAAGAGGCTAGAACTAATGGGCCAAACAGTGTTTAAAAGAATACAATTTGTGTGTTGTTATTTCGGGGTATAAGCTAGCCAGGCGGCCAGGAGCCAGGCTGTGGGAAGAGGCCCACAGTTCCAACTACAACAGTGCCAGGTCTCCATGAGAGCTTGGGGGACACAAGATCTTAGTCCTCTTGGAACTATGGCAGAAGGGCAGCTGGTATCCCTGCAGCACCAGCAGGCCTGGCTTCACTGGGGAACCCTCTCCCCTAGGCCCGTCTGGACTTGCCACTTCCCATGAGGGTCCTGAATGACCTCCAGGGAACTTTCCAACTCCTGTGGTTCAGCTTATTAGGGTTCCACAGCCACGCCTTCTTGAAGTCAGCCCTTTCTCAGGCCAATCTGCCAAGTCCCCTCCTACTGGGTCTTTGGGGCCCCTCCTCATGGTGGGAGTGGGCAGGGGGGAGACATATAGAGGGATACCCCACCCCATCGTGCAGTGGAGCCTCCAGTGGGAGCAACACTGCATAACTGTGACCCCGAGAGTGATCTGACTTCTCTGGGCCTCAGTTTCCCAGGGAAGAGCTCTCCTGAGCATGCCTTCTGGAGAAAGCATGTATAGCTGGGGCCTGGCCAGCTTCGGGAAACTGTGAGTCAGTCTCTGTTTTTCTCTCTGGTCTTGGGGTGCTCAGGGTTACCTGGAACTATGTGGACCACCAGCCTGGCCTTGAACTCAGAGATTCGTCTGCCTCTACCTCCCAAATGCTGGGATTAAGGCCATCTGTCACAATACGCAGCTCTCTCCTGCTCCAATTCTTTTTTTTTTTAAATAACTTATTTGTACTTTATGTGCGTTGGTGTTTTGCCTGCACGTATGTCTGCATGAGGGTGTTGGATACCCCTGGAACAGGAGTTGCAGACAGTGTGAGCTGCCATGTGGATGCTGGGAATTGAACTCAGGTCCTCTGGAAGAACAGCTAGTGCTCTTAACAGCTGAGCCATTTCTCCAGCCACATAGAGGAAGTTTTTCTCTTTTGAAGGTACAGATTTTGGGGGGGGGGCGGGGGGAGGGTTCAAGACAGGGTTTCTCTGTGTAACATCTCTGGCTGTCCTGAAACTTAAGAGATCCACCTGCCTCTGCCTCCTGAGTGCTCAGATTGAAGGTGTGCACCACCACTGCCCGGTTTCATTCCCTCTCAAGATTTTACTTTTAAAGCCGGGCATAGGGGCACACACTTTTAATCCCAGCACTTGGGAGGGAGAAGCAGGTGGGTTTCTGTGAGTTCAAGACCAGCCTGGTCTACAGAGGTAACAGCTCAGCCAGAGCTGTATAGTGAGACTCTGTCTTTGAAAAAAAAATTGTGTATGTGTGTGTGCATATGAGTGTATGTGTGTGTGTTCATGAGTGTGTGTGTATGCATGTGCACGTGTGCATGTGTGCGTGAACGTGAGTGAAGTGACTGCTGAGTCAAGAACAGGAGTTGAAACTACAGGCAGTTGTGAAGAGCCAGATGTGGGTGCTGTGAACCCAGGTCCTCTGTAAGAGCAGCAAGTACTCTTAACCACCGAGTCATCTCTGCAGTCCCACACTGAGGGGAGCTGGACCCAGCTCCCCACACCATAAGCAGCACCCCTCACTTCTAGGCCTAAGGAGCCACCTTCTGAGAGTGCAGAGGCTCACAAGGGCAGGGACCATTCCAGAGAAAGGAGCAGTGCTTCCTGTCCCACCCTGATTAGGGGACACCATCTGCCACCCCAACAGGCCTAGCTCCCATCTTGCTTGTCTTGGAAGATATGGCCTGTGGAGGTCAGGAGCGGGATGGAGAGCTGGGGAGGCTTCTCAAGGCCAGGAAGTGGGCAAACAGGCCACACACAGCACAGAGACACCAAACAAAACAGACAAAGCCCCAGGAGGACTCTGGGAAGGAGAAAGGAATCACTCCCAGGAGGGAGGAAAGACCTAGGACCTAGTCGTCTGAAAAGTTTTCCCCTGCCTCCGCACTCCCAGGCTCCTCTTGGTCACCTGGGCTCAGGCTCCACATGAACTGTCATGCAGACACATTTAGAGGCCTGCGAGACCCAGGGACTGCAGAGCCCACGGTGCAGGCTTCAGTGTGCAACACACGCTCTTAAGTGCTTATCTGTGATTGTGTGGCAAGCGCTCTGCGTGTGCTATCTCTGATGTATGCCTGCCTGTCTTTCTCCATGTGGGTGGGTGTGGTGTCTGTGTGCCACTTGGTTGCCTCTCAGGGCTACCCGTGTATGTGTGTGTGTGTGGGGGGGTAACTTTCTGTGGTATGTGTGGGGGAATGCCTTTGTATCTGTTTCTCCATGTGTATGATGTGTTACATGTGTGCCTTTCCATGACCATGTGAATCTGTGGGGTGTCTCCATCTATGTGGAGTAGCTATGTGGTATGTGTAGTCGTGTGCGGTATGCTTCTCCATGTATGGGGTCTGTATGTGGTGTGTGTATAGTGTTTGCTGTGTGTTGTTTACCTTGTCTGCATCTGTGGTGAATATTTGTGGTACGGTTCTGTGTGTGGGGAGTCTCTATTGCTGTGTGTCTGTGGTGCTCTTCCTGCGTTTGTGGTCTCCAGGTGGTGTATGTGCTCTTCTCTGTGTGGGGGGTCTCTGGTATGTGTGCCTCCCCGTGTACTGTTTCTGTGCCCAAGGCATCCTCCCTGTGTGTGGGGTCTCTGTACCGTATGTTGTGTGTGTGTGTGTGTGTGTGTGTGTGTACACATGCGCGCGCCTGTGCTGTGTGCTTCTCTGTGCTATGTCCTGCTTCAGCGTCCAAGTCCCTTTTCCTGCGTGGGTCTGTTCCATGAGTTCCCAGATCATCCAAGGTGGCCACGTCCTGGGTCGCAGGTTGGAAGCCAGGTTCCCCACTGTTGGGCACGGGGAACCCAGGATTCAGGGTTCCACAGTGACTGCTGCGCAAGGGAAAGTTTCCGATCCCGGGCGAGAGCTGAAGTTTCACGGCGCAAAGCCAGGCCAACACTGCCCCCGCGCGGCGCAGTGAGGCACTGCAGGCGGCCGGGGAAATCGAGGCAGAGAGGGCACTCGCGGCGCGCAGCGCTTTGGGGAAACCGGGAGCCCTCGTCCTGGATCGCAGCCCGAAAGCCCAGAAAAAGAACCAAGCCAAGCTCCAGCCCAGCGCTGGGGACGCTGCCGCATCGCATCGCAAGCCAGGTGCAGATCTACCTTTCTTCATCCCTTCACCATCCCTAGCCCACCTGATCCCCAAGATGACCAGCCCAGTCCAGCACAAACGCCGCTTTAGCATCCTGTTTCAGGGTTAGATCACGCTCCGCGGGGTGTCCGAGCTGTTTCTTCACCGGCCAGCAGGTGGCGATAAAGACCTGGCCAGAGCTCAAGGCGGAAACTCCAAAGGAAGGGAGGCTTCCAAATTTCCTCCAGGAAATTGGGAACATGATGTAGTAGGGTGCCCACGTGTATGGAGGTGGCTAGGTTCGTACAGCAGATAAACTCTAGAAGGTGCCTGCCATCTTGCCTCGGGCCACTTCCCCATGTGGATTTGAACACTGCAGCAGGCTGAGAGGGCTAAGGTTTACCCACACGCAGGGCTCTTTTTCCTGGGCTGGGGTCTGGATACCCTCACCCTCTACAAGACGGTGGGTAGAGAAGCCTCTGGCACTGAAGGAGTTGTTTATCCACTGCCCCGGGCTAAGATAACGGCTGGGGATCTGCTTCAGAGGTTTGAGGTTTGAGGTTGTGTAGAGAGTTAATCACCACTCAGGAAATCAAGACCCTGGGATGCCCCGTCTCTCCACCTCTAATCCCCTGCCCGCGCCAGTTTCATCCCAGCTGTGATTCCACCCTAACCCCCCCCCCAGGAGCCCCAAGTGCTCCCAAATCAAGCACCCCGAGTGGCTTGTTTTGGGAGACCTAGTGATCCATCTCAGCCACCTGGGAAGTGTGTTTATTTGTGGGACGAGGAAGCGCTCTTCTCATTGCCTGGCCTGGGTACACCCCTGGGTTGGGGCTCCAGCAGGCGGTCACCTCTGAGCCTGCTGCCGGTTTGTGGATGGCAGGAGGAGCCGGTAGCCCTTAGGGCGGCCTCGCTTCAGGATGGATTGCAGCACCAAACTGGGCAGAAAGGACTCCTGGAGTGAGAAGGAGGCCCAGCTTGGCACTGCAAAGGGGACCTCAGGGAGGAGACACATCCCCCCATGGCCCAGGTGGTCCCGCAGCTGGCCTAGGCCGCCCACCCACTCACTAGCAGCCAGGCAGCTACAGCCTGGCTCAGGTACCTCCTCACCCTTGCCTGCAGGGCTCCACACTGAGGGAGGCTGGGCCACAGACCAAGCAGTAAGCCCAACCGTGACTCAACAGAGAGGGTCTGCTCAACAGAGAGTCACTCGGGACTGCTGCTTCTAGTGGCCAGCTGCCCGGGCTGCCCACCAGCGTCTAGCTCCAGGGACGGGGCAATTTGCCCCACCTGCTCCCCAGTGTTAGAGGTGTCCAGGAAGGTCCTGAGGCCTCCCCTTGGCCTTGGGGTGGTGGCCCTGGAGATGAAGGGTAGCCGGCTGCTCATGGTGGCATCTTCAGAAAGGTAGAGCTGTGGTTCCTGAGCTGACCTGGTGGGGAGACAGAAGCCTATGGTTTTGTGACCTCAAGACCCAGACCCATTGACAGCTTGTACCTGGAGGGACCACAACCCTCGTGCTTCCTCCACCCAGAGCCTCACACTCGGGGGCAGTTCCAGTATGAGGAGCCGGCCATACTGTCTTGGACCCTGGGACGCAGGGCTCTGGGCAGACTGTCCAGCCATCTCCCAACACTCCCAAGCACCCGCTCTGACACAGACACTGCAGGCAAAGTCGTCTGCTCACTTTGAAAGATGTTCTGCCGGACTAGAAGAGAGAGAGAGAGGAGCAGAGTGAGTTCCCTGACCCCTCCCTGGGGGAGGGGCAAACTGACGCCCCCACCCTCTCTCCTCCCTCTAGTTGGCAAGGCTAGACGGAACCCCGTCTCCATGGCAACCACAGGCTCCCCAGTGCCTTCTGGCTGCCTCCAGAGAAGTCCTGGGTTTAAAAACTACCTCCCATGACTGTGGCTGTCGTTTGCCACCAAGCTGTGCCCTGCCCTGCCCCTACTCCTGCTCCAACCTCCAATCGCCCCTTTTTTCTCAAGTAGGAGGGTCAGGCACCCCACCACAGAAGTTCCAGAGAGAATTCCAAGATTCTGCAAGGGATGGAGAGAGGGTTTCTCTTCCTAGAACCGGCCATTCCCAGGGGCTGTCTCAGACAGGAAGGTCTCAGAAAACAGGGGCTAGTCCTGGTGCCATGGGATATGGCCACAATGCTTAGCCTGTCCTTGGATTTCTGGAACATTCTGACCTCTATTCTAGGCTTATATGGTTCTTACACAAACACCTCTTGCCTCAATTTTCTCATCAATCAAATAGCCAGAAAGCTGGGGATGAGGCATAGTGACACACACCTGTAATCCTAGGAGCTGCGAGGTGGAGGCGGGAGGATCAGTATTTCAAGGTCATCCATGACTACGTAGTGGGGCAGCCTAGGCTACGTGAGACTCTGTAAATCAATATTGTTAGTCCTAGGCACAGGAGCTCTTAAATCTATTAGCTGAAATTCTATTTTTCTCAAACACACATAGGCACAAAATAGAAATAGCCAGAAGTTGGGCTTCTCTGATTCTTGTGTTAAGGGAAGGTTCCTGGGGGCCACGAAGTACCAAGTACCAAGAAAGGGGAGGAGGTGGCGATGGCTTCCTCCTGTCTTCCTCGTTATCCTGCCTGCCTCCCCACGCCCAGTCAGAAATGTCAGGGAAATCACGAGTGTCCACTATGTCCATCCCGGGAGCGAGATCCCCTTCTGCAGGGTGCTGGGTTTCTCTGGTGGACCTGCAGCAGTTCTCAAGGGAACAGACTCCCTCTGCTCGGGCTTTCTGGACATCTGGCCAGCCTGACCCTGGGGGTCTACTTTCAAGAATTTGTGAGGCAGATGCTTCCGGAAACTGTTGAGGGGATGGGAACCTGAGCAAGCAGGGGCGGCAGCATGGACGGGCTCTCTAATTGACAGCCAGGCCTGGGCTGCCATTATTTCCAGACACCACCTGTCTGACGCCACTCCTCTCTGCTGGCTCTCAGGACCCCTACATTGTCCTTGAAGATCTCCTTGGCTTCTTCAGAAAAGGCCTGTATAGGTACTTCCTCTCTGGAGTCAATGGCCTACCAGGCTCTTTGAGGATCCAGAGCCACACCTTTGACACACACACACACACACCCTCCGCACTCCTGGCAGGAGTGTTCTGGAATCTCGGCTCTAGAAGCAGCTCTCTGCTCACCTGCACGGTTGCGTTCCCAGTAGCGGAGTGCTGTATCCTGCAGGGTCTCGTCGGCAAATCTCACCCGGAAAGGACAATAGCGCCGGCGAGGCCTTGAGCCTTCTCCAGAGGGGCTGTGAATGAGTAGACTCTTCACTTTGGGGACCTGTGTGCTGTGGGGTCTGCTGAGAGAGGTGGGGGGCAGGGGAACCAGGGCTCCCAGGAAGATCTTGGACAGGGCTGGAGAGATGGCCCAGTGGTTAAGAGTGGTTAAGAGGACCTTAATTTGGTTCTAGCACCCAAATTTGTTGGCTCAAAACTGCCAGTGACTTCAACTCTAGGCGTACCTGAGGCCCTCTTCTGGACTCTGCAGGCAACCACGGCTCATGGGCACACCACATCCCCCATAAATAAAATAGAAATCTTTGAAATATCTGCTCTTGCTTGGTGGCTGGGTCACGCTAATCACGTCAGCAGGCCTTTTCCAAGGCTTGTTCTGGTCATCGTGTGACATGCTCTATCCGATCAAACCTGCACAGTGTCCAGGAAGCCCTGTCACTACTCCCAATTATAGGAGAGGAAACTGAAGCACAGAGATGTCTAGCCCACAGCTGTCACTCAAATATCACGCCAGAGGGCAGGACGGTGCACTCAGGAGCCAAGAGGTCCTGATGGCACTGCAACCCGGCTCCTCATTCGTGAAATGGAGGCCATCAAGTCAGGCACAGTGGCCTGTGGGACACTTGGGGGAGGATAGAGGCAGGAGGATCAGGTGTTCAAGGTCATCCTTAGCTACACAGTGTGAGGCCCACCTTGTAAGAGCATGTGTCAACAAATAAGATACAAATAAGGAAATCATGGTGCCCCACCCCTTCTTCGGGACTGGCATGGAGAGGTGGGGTGGGCTGCAAGAACCTCCCGCTGAGGGTATGCCGAGCCGAGAAAACATCTCTAGCTTCAAGCTGTTATGAGAGTTATCGGTCTCAGTTATGCCACCGAGGCCATATGAGGGGGGCACCCTGTCCTCAAGGCTCTACTTCTCAGTTTTTCTCCTTCCGGTCCTGTGCTGTGTTATAGGCAGGATCATTCCGCCATCACAGGAGCTGGGAGAGTGGAATAGCCCGTGTGGGGGAGCACATAAACAGGGCCTGTCATGAGGCTGTGCTCCGTGAAGGGTGTGTTCTATTTCTATGTAATAGATAGAGAGCTTAGATCTGTTCCTTTCTCCCTCGGGGGCTGGGCTGCGGAGCCCGGGGGCTCGGGCACTCGGAATGACCCCTTGCACCTTCACCATGGGCACATTCATTTACACATTCGCACCCACTCCTCCTGTGCCATCTTTTTGCGGATGCAGAGGATGTGTTTCTCGTCTGTCCAACAGAGAGCCAAGCAGCTGGGGTGACTAGGCTAAAACTTGGCTATAGGTGTTGGGGCTCAGCTAGGCTGCAATTGTGCCGACAAACGTCATCTCTGGCGCCAGGCTTAGCCGTCTCCTAGCTAAGTGAGTGAGATGCTAACTTCCCTGCCCAGGGAAGATCACTGGAGCAAGATATTGCCGTGAGGGACCGCTGCATACAAACAGTGTCCCACTGTAGCCTATGTTTGTTTGTGATCACTTTATGTGCACTAGTGCTCATCCTGCATGTGCGTCTGTGGAGGCTGTTGGACACTCTGGAGACAGTTGTGAGCTGCCATGTGGGTGCTGGGAATAGAGCCCAGGTGTTCTGAAAGAACAGCCGGTTCACTCAATGGCCGAGGAGGCGTCTCTCCACCTTCCTAGTCTCTACTTGGATCCTGGAGAACTGTGTCAGGAAGGGGTCTGAGGCTCACAGAAAAATGTACGGTGATCCCTTAATATTGTCTGCCATGGGTACAGATGGAACAGCAGTAGGATGCCTGCTGTGTATGCACACTCTCTGGTCCATCTGTCCTTCCTTCCCTAACTTAATTAAATTATTGAGACAGTTTCACTGCCAAGTCCTGGCTGTCCTGCAATTCACTACGTAGACCAGGCTGGCCTCCAACTCACTCTGCTTCCAGAATACTGAGACTAAAAACGTGTACCACTGGGGCTGGAGAGATGGCTCACTGACTGCTCTTCCAGAGGACCTGAGATCAATTCCCAGCAACCACATGGTGGCTCACAACCGTCTGTAATGAGACCTGGTGCCCTCTTCTGGCCTGTGGGCATACATGCTGGCAGAGCACTCAGACCTAAAAAATACATAACTGTTTTTTAAAGAAGGCACAGCACCACACCCAGCTCTCCAGTCTTTAAACCCCCAGGCAGCGCTCTCACCCTTGCTCTAGCCTGTTTAAACCTGTTTCTTTCCCCTCTCCAAGAAGAGCTCTCTAGCGTCCAGGTCCAGGTCAGCATCGTTACTGCCCCAGGATCTTTCTGGCTTGCGTGTTTGTCTTTGTCTTTCCGCTAGTGTTTGATACATAGTAAGGCTTCGTCAATGGGAAATGACAGGAAATGAGAGAAGGATGCGACAATGGCTGGATTTATGACAGGATCTGAGCTGAAGAGCTGATTGTCAGGGTGGGTAACTGGATGGTTAGACAGACGGATGTGCAAACTCGTGGGTAGTTTTATTACTCGGGGGAGAGGTGATTGGCGTCCTGGGCTTATAAGTGAATGAAAGGCTATTATTGGGCAGTTATAGCCAGGTGGAATTGGTGAGCAGATAGAAGACTGGCTGTCTGGGGGCAGTTACAGGTTCATGGCCAAAGACAGATATCTGAGATATTCACACTAGCATACAGTTCACGGCCTAAGGTGCGTGCAAGGATGGATGAGTGGATTGATGGATACATGTTAAACCCATTAGTGAGTGACCGGAAGTGAGGGAGCAAAGGAGAGCCTTACTGCTCCCACTGGGTTGGGGAGATGAGATGGCTCAATGGGTTAAGGTGATTGACAGATAAGCCTTGCCACCTCCGTTCCACTCCCCAAACTCAGGAAGGTGGAAGGAGAGAGTCAGCTCCACAAAGGGATAGCACGGTGAGTACCCACAGCTACTACTACTCACGGGTTGGCCTTTCTGGCTGTGATGAATTCACCTCTTGGAGGCCCCAGGGTATTCTCTCTAAAACTGTCCTGTGAGTGCAACGACTGGTCCCTTGAAGGCAAAGAGGTCACAGCTGATGGGAGCAGGGCCCCACTCTGTAGCAACCAGGGCAACCCCTCCTTTGCCAAGAAGAATCTCTCTACTTACCGCAGGTCTGGGAGGAATGAGCAGCTGGGACGACGAAAACCTACGCAGTGCTCTGATGCACCCTTGGGATACTGTGGCGATGAGGGTGCTGCGGGGCCTGTGGGGGGGGGGGAGTAGGAGGAAGAAAAGAAGAAGGGGAAGAGGAGGAAAGCCCAGTTAGCTGGGGACGGCCCTCACTGGGGACCCTAGCCCTTTCCCTACCCCACCCCACCGCTGTTCCCACGGCCTCACGGTGCTCCTCCGGCTCCGCGCATTTGGCGCGCAGCTGGTGCAGGAAGTCGCGGAACTTGGTGGGTAGAAACTCCCCCAGCAGCGCGCCCACGGCGTCAGGGTCCTTGCGGGCCGCGGGCTGACAAGTCCCCCGGGTCCCTGCTCCCCGGGCCATGCCGGACTGCAGCAGCGGCGGCAGCAACAGCGCGCGCAGGGTTCCGCGGCCCCGAGGACCGTACGGGACCCCAGGGGACAGGTAGGGCAGACGCCCGCAATCCTGCCACCACGCGCCGTCTGAGCCTCGCCCGGTACCGACGTCGGGCGTGGGCAGCCTGGGCAGCAGAGGAGTGGAGCGGCGTGGGGTGGCCCCGTCGGAATACCTCTTGGGCTCATAAGCCGAGGTCCCCGCTGCAGGCCGGCGCCAGAACATCGTGAGTCCGAGCTCAGCTCAGGACATCTTTGCGCCTGGGGGACGCGCGGGGGCGAGCGGAACCGCGGGGAGATCGCGCGCCAGCCCGCAGGCCATAGCGCCAGGTAGGGGCAGCTGGAGCCGGCTCGGGCAGGACCCTCCCCTGCTGTGTTCGCGCCCAGTTGTGTTCTTGCCCTGCTGTGTCTGCGCGCAAAGACGACTACGGCGGGGACGCCTGCTTTTTAGGGGTGGCTGTGACGTTGACGTGAGCTAGTACACGCCGGGTGCCTGGCACAGTGCGGCAGCCTGGGCACCTGCTGGCCGAGGACCGCCTTTCTTATCACTTAGCACAGTTGGGAGAGGGCTTGCCTAGAAAGTGCGAGAAACAGCATGGAGACCCATGCCTGTGATCCCAGAATTTGGGTAGACAGAGTCTGGAGACATAGATCAGTGAGAGGAGTGGGGTACGATTCCCAAAACCTTCAGGAGTTTTCAACCTCCAGTCCCAGGGGATCCACCACCCTCTTCTAGTCTCTGAGGGAACCAAGCACACACGTGGTGCACAGCCATGTAGGCAAAACACTCGTACACATAAAATTTAATTTCTTTCTTAAATTTAAAGCTATTGCTGGGCAGTGATGGCACACACCTTTAATCCCAGCACTCGGGAGGCAGAGTCAGATGGATCTCTGAGTTTGTGGCTAGCCTGGTCTACATACAAATTCCAGACCAGCGAGATAAGAATCTATCTCTAAATTAACAACAACAACAAAAAAATAAACTCAAGGTTGTCCTTGGCTTCATACCAACTTCAAGGTCAGCCTGGGCTAAGTGAGACCCTGTCTCAAAAACATTATCATGACTTGAGGTTTGTTTTTGTTCTGCTCCTTATAAGCCTTGGGATCTGGGCAGCCAGAGAATGTCCCCCATTCAGCTCTCGGGACTAGAGTGCAGGTAAAGCCTGCACCCACCTCTCCATTTTGAGGAAGGGTCTCCCTGTATGGCACAAGCTGGTCTAGACTCATCCTTCTGCCTCTGTCTCCCAGATTCTGGGATTACAATCCTGGTCTACCACCCGCAGGTCACAGGTGACTGAAGACCGGAGAGGAGACCCGTTTGGGAAGCCGGACCTCCTACTGGTTGTAGAATAAACTGGGGATCTGGCAGCCTGCTCTCAGAATTGGAGCAAGCTGCAAAAACATACGAGTTTCTCCTGCCTCCTGGCCGAGATTCTGACTGGGCCTGAGGAGGAGCCAAGACCATTCGTATTGCCCCCTCCCAATGTTGGGGATGAGACCGAGAGCCTGGCAAGACCTGCTGTAGGACAAGAGCTTCATCATCAAGCCGCTTCCACAGCAAACTCCCAGCTAGGGAGGAGAGCCCCAGGCCCCCTTCGGCTCTGACACTGGGGGTGGAGATGGGGCAGCCACCAGGCCTGATCCTTCCCCAAACATACCCTACTTTCAGATTGTCATCTGCTCTAAACTGGTTCCTGGGTGAAGTCTCACTCACCGTGTGGGGTCTGTTAGGCGAGGCCCTGGAAGGTCCTGTGTGTTTAGAGCCCCCCAACAGGTGGGCTATTTGCTGGGGAGCCCATCTTTCCACCTGCTGACTCTGGTAGCCCCTCCCAGGAGCCTGCAAGTCTGCGGGTTCATTGTGATCCGCTCTCACCATAGCCACTGGTAAGCAATGGGCACTGTGGCCTGGTGACAAGGGTGGGGCTGGTCTGCCCTGGATGCCAAGGCCACACCCACCGAGGCCTTGTCACTCCTGGCCAGGCCAGCCATGCTTAACTCAGAGAGGAATAGACCCTGTTCAGCCTCTCCTCCAGACCCAGAGTGGCTATACTGGGCTGAGTGGAAGGGGGAGGGCTTCCTGTCAGGCCCACCCTCCTAGGACAGTGGGGATACAAAGGACCTGGAAATCCAAGAACCAAGGTCAAGTTTATTTTATGCTTCTTTTGCCTATATGATGCGGACAGGTTTTCTTCTTCAGGGGGTTCCATGAGCCAATAGGATGGATAGATGGATGTGCCGGCAAATTTTGGTTGGGAGAGCTGGAGGAACCCATGGGAGTGCAGAACTTAGGTTGGGGATGAGGGTGCAGTTGAGACAAGTGTACCCAGATATGATATGATTTTATAATTAAAAAAAATGAGTATCACTCATATGCCCAGAGGAGGCCTCGTGAAAGATGGGTTCCATTTTCTATGATGCTCTTCAGAGGGATGGAGGCATGTATTTCCTCAGGAAGTTAGAATATTGGGTGGGGGAGATAAACTTTTTTTGTTATTTCTTTTTCTAAGACAGGGTCTCCTTAGCTCTTAAACTCACTGGTCACAGATGACCTTGAACTTCGGACCCTACCAGGGAAGGGTGGCTCTATGATGTGGGAGTGATCTCTGTGGTTAAGTCGGGTTTCTCAAACAGGTGCAAAATAAAAAGTCCACTCACACACAATACAGAAGGAGCTTGAGACCCTCACCCTCCATTTTTATTCAATTACAAATTCCTAGAAAAGACCACGCCCCTTGACCAAGCCGCCCCAAAGCTGAATTCTACAAAAGGCTCTCCACTCCTAAGTGCAGGAATTGCGGGCTTGTACAGCTGCAGCTGCTTGTATGTGGTGCTAGGGATCAAACCCAGGGCTTTGTGCATGCTAGGCAATCACTTACCTACTGAGCTACGTCTTTTTTTTTTTTTTTTTTTTTTTTATCTTGGCTGTGTGGAGCATGGTGACTGTGGATAGACGGAATATTCTAAGTTGGAAGCCAAGGAAGATCGCGGTCTATCCTAGGGCCTTGGATTTATCTTGACTTTGTCCATGACTACATTCCTGTTGAGTTGGTAAATCTCTCAGGTTACACATAGCTGATCTTTGGCATCCACAGCCTTGAAGTTAAGAACACTAATGCCAGGCAGGGTGTCTCACACCTTTAATCTCAGCATTCAGGAGATCTCTGTGGTTTTGAAGCCAGTTTGGTCTATATAGTGAGTTCCAGGCCAGCCAAGGCTACATGGTGACACCTTGTCTCAGAAAAGCAAAGTGTTTAAGAACATTGGAGACAGCCGGGCGGTAGTGGCGCACACCCTTAATCCCAGCACTTGGGAGGCAGATCTCTGTGAGTTCGGGGCCAGCCTGGTCTACAAGAGCTAGTTCCAGGATAGGCTAAAAAAAAAAAAACTACAGAGAAACTCTGCCTCAAAAAAAAAAAAAAAAAAAAGGCTGGAGAGATGGCTCAGTGGTTAAGAGCATTGTCTGCTCTTCCAAAGGTCCTGAGTTCAGTTCCCGGCAACCACATGGTGGCTCACACCCATCTGTAATGAGATCTGGCGCCCTCTTCTGGTGTGCGAGCATACATGGAGGCAGAATGTTGTACACATAATAAATAAATAAATCTTTAAAAAAAAAGAATAAAGGCTCTTTGGTTTTTAAAAAAAAAAAAAAACAAACACTGGAGACAACATCTGAGCACTATAGGAGAGGCGAGCAGAGCTGATGCTCCACCAGCGTTATCTAGCGAGTGGATTGATTTGCCCGTTTTTGGTGACTATGAAAGCCCCCCCCCCTTTTCTTACATAAGGGTCTCTGTGTATCATATCGGATTCCTGCTGGAAGCAGGCAGTGATGCAAGGCTAATGACATGAGAATGGCAGTGTAACCTTGGTCAGCTATGCTGGGTGAGTGAGCAGTCACACCATGTCCTGGTGTGCTGCTTTTCAGTTGCTTGCGCCTTAGCCACCAAGCAGTGTGCACTTTACTTAGCCTGCCCTGCTTGTAGCTATTCATCTTTGAATCTTTTTGTTTGCTTGTTTGCTGTTTTGGTATTTATTTCTACAATTTTTTTAAAATTTTCTTTTTTTATTTTATTTATTTATTATGTATACAATATTCTTTCTATGTGTATGCCTGCAGGCCAGAAGAGGGCACCAGACCTCATTACAGATGGTTGTGAGCCACCATGTGGTTGCCGGGAACTGAACTCAGGACCTTTGGAAGAGCAGACAATGCTCTTAACCACTGAGCCATCTCTCCAGCCCTCTAAGATTTTTTTTATTGAAATTTATTGAGCTCTACATTTTTCTCTGCTCCCCTCCCTGCCTTTCCCCTCCCTCCTTCAGTCCTCCCCCAAAGTACCCCATGCTCCCAATTTACTCAGGAGATCCTGTCTTTTTTTATACTTTCTACTTCCCACGTAAATTAGATCTATGTCTGTCTCTCTTGGTGTCCGCATTGTTGTCTAAGTTCTTCGGGACTGTGGTTTGTAGGCTGGCTTTCTTTGTTTTATGCTTAAAAGCCACCTATGAGTGAGTACATGTGATAATTGTCTTTCTGTGTCTGGGTTACCTCACTCAAAATAATGTTTTCTAGCTCCATCCATTTTCCTGCAAAATTCAAGCTGTCGTTATTTTTTCTGCTGTGTAGTACTCCGTTTTGTAAATGTACCACATTTTCCTTATCCATTCTTCGATCGAGGGGCATTTAGGTTGTTTCCAGGTTTTGGCTACAACAAACAAGGCTGCTATGAACATGGTTGAGCATGTGTCCTTGTGGCACAATTGAGCATCCTTTGGATATATACTCAAAAGTGGTATTACTGGGTCTTGAGGAAGGTTGTTTCCTAATTTTCTAAGAAATCGCCTCACTGACATCCAAAGGGGTTGTACCAGCTTGCATTTCCACCAGCAATGCAGAAATGTTCCCTTTCCCCCACAACCTCTCCAGCATAAGTTGTCATCAGTGTTTTTGATGGCCATTCTTACAGGTGTAAGATGGAATCTCAGAGTTGTTTTGATTTGCATTTTTCTGATGACTAAGGATGTTGAACATTTCCTTAAGTGTCTTTCAGCCATTTTAGATTCCTCTGTTGAGAGTTCTTTGTTTAGGTCTGTACTCTATTTTTTTTTATTGGATTATGTGATCTTTGGTGTCCAATTTCTTGAGTTCTTTGCATATTCTGGAGCTCAGACCTCTGTCTGATGTGGGGTTAGTGAAGATCTTTTCCAATTCTGTAGGCCGTCGTTTTGTCTTGTTGACCATGTCCTTTGCTTTACAGAAGCTTTTCAGTTTCAGGAGGTCCCATTTATTAATTGTTTCTCTCAGTGTCTGTGATGCTGGGGTTATATTTAGGAAGTGGTTCCCTGTGTCAATGTGATCAAATGTACTTCCCACTTTCTCTTCTATAAGGTTCAGTGTGGCTGGCTTTATGTTGAGGTCTTTGATCCGTTTGGACTTGAGTTTTGTGCATGGTGATAGATATGGGTCTATTTTCATTCTTCTACATGTTGATATCCAGTTATGCCGGCACTACTTGTTAAATATGCCTTCTTTTTTCCATTTGATATTTTTTGCTTCTTTCTCAAAGATCAGGTGTTCGCAGATGTGTGGATTGATATCCGGGTCTTCTGTTCGGTTTCACTGGTCCTCCTGTCTGTTCTTATGCCAATACCAGGCTGTTTTCAGTACTGTAGCTCTGTAGTAGAGTTTGAAGTCAGGGATTGTGATGTCTCCAGAAGTTCTTTTATTGTACAGGATTGTTTTGGCTATCCTGGGTTTTTTGCTTTTCCAAATGAAGTTGAGTACCGTTCTTTCGAGGTCTTTGAAGAATTTTGCTGGGCAGAGCTACGTCACTATTGTATAACTATTTCAAGTTTTAAGTATAGGTGCGTACGTATGTGGGCATGTGCACACAAGTGCAAGTGTACTTGGAGGTCCAAAGCAGGCACTGGATCCCTGGAGCTGGAGTTACAGGGGATGTGAGATTCCCAGTTTGTCAGAGCTTCTGCAAGAGCAGGATGTGCTCTTAACTGCTTTTTTGAGCAGCCCCCAAGCCTTCTCATTATTATTATTATATTAATTTTGAGACAGGCTCTCACTGTGTAGCTCTGACTGTCCTTGATCTCACTATGTAGGGCAGGCTGGCCTTGAACTCACAGAGACCCGCTTGTCTCCGCCTCCTGAGTGCTGGGATTCAACGCCTGTGCCACCACCCTGTCTGTAGCAAACACTCTTAACTGCTGAGCCACAAGCCATCTCTCCAGCCCCTTGGCTTTGTTTTTGTTTCTGAGATGAGGTCTCAGGGAGTGTGGACTGGCGTTAAACTTCCTACGTGTGAGAGAATGACCTTTAACTCCTGGACATCCTGCCTCCACTTCCCAAGTGCTGGGAGTCTAAGTATTTACCACGGCATGGTGGCCAACAGCTCTTTAAACCACTGGAACCAGGTACAACCTAGAACAGTCCAAAGCAGATATCAAATCACGTGCACACGGAGTTAGGGTGGGTACTTAACCGTGGGCGGGGATTTTCAGCCTCGTATATATCTATAGCTTCCATTTTATTAACGGACACATTGGGACACAAAGACAGGAGGATCACTATGAAATCCAGGCCATCCTGTGCTATCTAGCAACTTAGTTACTGACTCAAAAAAAAAAAAAAAAGGCAAACACAACTTTAAGTGCCTTCTGTATGCAGAGCCTAGGGAGGCATTACAGATATGTCTAACATCAAAACGTTGGCTGACAGAGGTGATCTTAAGGTGAAAATCGTTATTATGAGAGCTTTCATTGCCTGGGAACCCAGTGCAAACACTGGGCTGAAGCCTGAAGCTGCAAATACCACAACTTTAACTCCCAGAACACTGTAGTGAATCCTTTCATCCACCAGTTAGAAAAGGCAGCCAAGAACTCCGAGGTGAAAGGGTTCACATGCAGCAAGCGCATCATCTTTCCTTCACTCAAGACTGCTGCAGAACGTCTATGAACGGACAGGGAAGGGCAGTCCTATGGAGGGGAAACGTCTGGATTTCTGCTTCCTTGCCTCTGTCAAAGCCGTTCCTTCTTTTTCTTTTCTGGGTTGGTATATTATTTTAAGATGACTAGTGGAGATGGGTGGAATTGAGCAACACGGCCTTTATTTCTCCTTTAGATTGGAAAACGCTCACAAACGCTGGATTTTAAGAATCCAGCCTTGTAGCGCGTGGTGGCGCGAGCCTGTAACCCCAGCAACCGCGAAGCTGGTGCGGAAGGATAGCGGAGTTTAAGGCCAGCACTCAGTTACTCAGAGACTCGGACTCGGTCTCCAAGAAAAAGTTACACCCTTAAGTAAACTGGCACACGTACTTAGTCCGGGAGATACCAGCTGAGGATCCTTCATTTTGAAGTCCAGGAGCGACTTCCGCGTAGGCAAAAATAAATGGGTTAGAAGCCCACGGGACGGAGCGGTCAGGCCGGGAGAGCAGTGAGGGGCCGCGGGTGGGGGTGAACTGGCCATGGGGAGGGGCGAGCTAGCGATGGGGAGGGGCGAATTGGCCGTGGGGCGGGACTAATCTGGTCGTGTGGTTGAGCGAACAGGCCGTGGGGAGGGGCGATCTGGATGTGTCAGGTGAGCAGGCTGTGAGACGGGGCGATCGGACTGTGGGACGGGGTGAGATGGGCGTGGAGAGAGTGAGTTGGCTTTGGACGTGGCGATTTGGCCGTGGGGAAGGGCGATCTGCCTGTGGGGAGGGGTGAGCTGGCCGTGGGGCGGAGCGAGCTTGAATCCACGCCCCTCTTGGCTCGAGGAAGTGACGTGTACGGACAAAGGCAGAGGCCGCGAGGTGTCTGGTCCGGTAGGTAGAGTGGCGGCGGCTGCTGTGGGCTCCGGTCCTTGCCAGCCTCCGTCTCTCCTCGCCCTTGTCTCTCGGGTCCCGAGAGCTCCCATCTGGGTGAGTAGCGCGAGGTGGACGGAGGGGACGAGGCCAGGGAAGAGGGAGATGCTCACCCCAGCTGCCCAAAGCGGTGAGGCCCGGTCGTCACGTGACCCGGGCCTGCTCCACGTGCGTGTCCCGGAGAAGTCCACCGACCAGACCTGAGCAGGGACCGTGGTGACCTCGGATCGGGTTAGAGGAAGCCACGTTGTCGGAGGCTGGCAGGACATGTGCCTTCTCCACCCGCGCCCCTAAGCAACCGAAAAACTCTTTCCAGTCCTCAGTTTTCCCTCTGAGATAAGAGGGAACTACTGCAAGCCTGGTGTCGTGCGCGGCTCACGACCTCGTGGTTAAGTGCCCGGTTGCACAGATTGCTGTCGTGTTTAACTAGTTCCAGCTCTGACTGACACAGCTACAGTCTCCTGAGCCCTTGGGGCCAAGGTCAGCCCTTTTGCGGGGAGACTGCCATCTCGAAAAGCCCAGGCTTTGCCGCTCCACCAACTGTGTGATCATTTCGGTCTTTCATCCTTTTGATGAAGGGTTGGAACTTCTGGTGTCAGAGGCCCTGCCTAGGGTGGTGTAGCTGAGGGCAGTGATTACAGGGGATGGGCACCCAGTGAGATGGGACAGACCCCCAGGAGGGCCCAGGACTGCATAAGGAGCTTGGATCCAGTCCTTAGTTTTTTTTCCCTGTTTCCTATGTGGCGTGTTATCATTCCCTTTAACATGCTGGTTTTCCTGTCTATCAACTGGAGCAGGGAGGAGACAAGGGGAATTGTGGGAGTGTTGGAGGTACTTGTGGAATACTCTGGAGGCCAGAAGCTGTAGGATCAAGAGGTCAGCCTCTCCACTGTAAAGTAGTTCTGGGTGTACAGGGAGGGAGAGCTTGTGTTTGTATCTTCCAGACTGACCATCAGTTTCCCTGCTCATATGACCTCATAGAACCTTCCTAGGGACTATGATTTTGGGGGGTTTTAACACATTTTCCTCACCCGATCATCTTAAGAAAGGTATTTGAGCTTTTTAATTTTATATTTGATCATGTGTGTATGGGGGCTGTACATGTGAGTGCAGGAATCTGGGAGGCCAGAAGAGGGCGTTAGGTCACAGGAACTGGATTCTTGGTGGTTGTGAGCGGGCCAAAGTGGGGTGTTGAAAAGAGCAGCCAGTGCTTTGCCCCTGAACTGTCTCACCAGCCTCTCATTAGCGAACTAAAAGCTCAAGAGAGTATATGGTATCCGCCTTCCACTGTGGGTCGCCTGACTTCTCAGAGGCACACTTCATCACCACAGCCCTTCCTTGAAGTTCAGTGTCACTGTCTTCGTTGAAGAAAAACAAAGAGCCAGGCAGTGGTGGAGCACACCTTTAGTCCCTGCACTTGGGAGGCAGAGGCAGGTGGATCACCGAGTTCGAGACCAGTCTGGTCTGGAGAGTGAGTTCCAGGACAGTTATGGCTACATGGGGAGACCCTGTCTCGAACAGACAAACACAACAAAGAAACCTTGTATGGTGCCTAGTGGTGATGGCAGCTGTGGTGGTCTTGGTGACACATGCCTTAAATCTTAGCACTTGGGAGGTAGGGGCAGGTGGATCTCAAAATAGGCAAAATGAAACAGTATGGTTATGGTCAGCCTTCCTCCCTTTTCTGTCTCCATCTTTGCTCTCCCCTCCCCCTTCTCCTTCCTCCTCCTCCAGAGCTCTCTGCTATTTTCCCCTAGAACAGGGCCCACCCACCAGACTGCTGATGGACTCTTAACTCTAGGCAGGGTTTTGCTTATTTTGCCTCCAGTTGCCTTCAGAGTCTTCATAGGAATGTCTCAGGGTGTGGTGGCTGCAAAGGCCTGCTGGTGACAGTTCATACATCCTTTTCTTAGGAGGGCAGCTGCAGGTGGAGGGGGAGATGGTTAGCTGACTCCAAGGATGTGCAGGTGGCAGTCTGTCATGAGCAAGAGCCCTGCCTGCCCATGAGCTAGCCCGGCATACACATAGCCACGCTGCCCTGACCCTGCCTGCCCGTGCTATGCAGTTTCATGGTGTGTGGGGATGTCTTCCCTTCTTTCTTTCTTTCTTTCTTTCTTTCTTTCTTTCTTTCTTCTTCCTTCCTTCCTTCCTTCCTTCTTTCTCTCTCTCTCTCTTTTTTTCTTTCTTTTCTTCCCTCCCTCCCTCCCTCCCTCCCTTCCTCCCTCCTTCCTTCTTTTTGGCTTTCCGAGACAGGGTCTCTCTGTGTAACATCCCTGGCAGTCCTGGAACTTGCTTTGTAGACCAGGCTGGCCTCAGACTCCCAGATATCCACCTTCCTCTGCCTCCTGAGTGCATGGATTAAAGGTGTACACCACCCCCACCAGGGGAGGTGTGTTTTTCTTGTTGTCCTTCAGGCCACTCAGCGGACACTAGAGGTCTGTGTTCGGACAGGGCATGTCTTCAGGAATCAGCCGGGCTGGAAGAGCAAAACAGCCCTGGACTTTCCTTTCCTGGCCTGGAAGTGCTCTGCCTCCCCACCCCAAACCCCAGCCACTTCCTAGAAGCAAGTGGGATTCTTGTAAATTAGATTTTTAAAAATATTTATTTGTTATGTATACAATATTCTGTCTGTGTGTATGCCTGCAGGCCAGAAGAGGGCACCAGAACCCATTACAGATGGTTGTGAGCCACCATGTGGTTGCTGGGAATTGAACTCAAGACCTTTGGAAGAGCGGGCAATGCTCTTAACCTCTGAGTCATCTCTCCAGCCCTGTAAATTCGATTTTTCAAGAGACTTTGGCAATTAAAGGAATTATGCCATAGGCCTTGGGTAAAGAAAAAAAGGTAAAAGGGTAAAAGGTGTTGGTAACAGCCTGCAGTGTCCTCTGTCCTGGATGGTGTAGGAGCCTCCAAAAGTGAGAAACAGCCACAGCCGCGCATGCTCACACACTCAGTAAACCCCCCTCCCCCCAGCTAGCATGTGTCCCTGACTCCACCGGCTCTGTGCAAAGGGTGCAGTATGTCATGGCCACTCTCAGGAGCTGTCACCCTGGGAGGGGGCAGAGCAGAGTACCTCCCTTCTGTGCCAGACTCCAATTTTCCTGTTTATCTGGTAAGAACCGAACATCACTTTGGCTGTCTGTATGCTGCGTGGGCCGCAAGGAAAGCCCTGAAGTTGTAGTCCTCAGTGTTGAATAAGACAACTTTGAGCAGCAATCTGAGTTTTCTTAGGGCTTACGGGCAGCAAGAGGCACGGCTGGTTGCTGGGCCAGCATTGAGCTGGTGTGGTATGGGAGAGGACCAGATGCCGTCCTAGCTGGTGGTTGCTAAGGCGCTGGGACATGGTTGCTGTGGTGCCTGGAGAGGATCTGACAGCCCTCTTGGCCCAGGTCATCCTGTCAGTCCCCAGCCAGGTACATAGTGACACTCAGGCTGTTGCTTCCTGTCCAGTCCGGCTCTCAAGCCATAGTACCCTTCTGCTTATAGAGGTGGTTGGTCTCTCTGGAACCAACAGGGCTTCACATTCCTTTGTGGGTCAGCTGAAGGCAGCCTTCTATGCCTTCCCTGGACCACTATGAAGCATGCCACTGACTTCCCAGGCCACTGTCTTCCCTGGGCCAGTGCTGCTGCCGGTGTGGCATTGTGGTAAAGGATTGTGGGATTTAGAACCAGGGTCCCCTGCCCGTTACTCCAAGGGCCCCTTGGGTGTGTTTTCCTTTAGTCCCAAATCCTTGTAATGAGGAGTTCAGTTGTGGTGCTCGGGGGCTGGTTACAAATGGGGCCGCTTTGCTTTTCTTGTGTTTCATTCCCTTTCCAGTCGCAGAAGGACTTAGCAAGACCTCACAGCAGCCTATGGGGGCCCTTTCTGGCCTGGGCTCTGCTCCCAGATTCCCGTGTTGACAGTTTGTGTTGAGCTGTGACTCAGCGACACTGCCTGTCTTAGTGGTACCCAGGTGTGAAGTGTGACTGCAGGGTCCTGTCCCATGAAGCCAGCTAGCATTCCAGTAGAGACCCTTAGGCCCAGGACAGCATCACGGGAGCACACTGCCCGTGTGGGAAGAGCAGGTCAGGGGCTCGTTGACCTTGAGCAGGGCATTTGGTTTCCATGTGCCCAGGTTTCCTTTTCTGCACAGTGGGTGATGATGACAGTGGGTGAAGGTGACGGTGACAGTGGGTGGGTGACGGTGACAGTGGGTGAAGGTGATGGTGACAGTGGGTGATGATGACAGTGGGTGAAGGTGATGGTGGGTGACGGTGACAGTGGGTGAAGGTGATGGTGACAGTCGGTGAAGGTGACAGCAGGTGAAGGTGACGGTGACAGTGGGTGAAGGTGATGATGACAGTGGGTGAAGGTGATGGTGGGTGAAGGTGACGGTGATGGTGGGTAACAATGGTATATCTACTTGTGGGAAGCATGGGTGCTGAGCAATGCCTGAGCAGCAGCCCACACTATCATCCCTGCTGCTGCTATTTGTCCTGTGTCTTTTAGCACAGCCACTGCTGTGTCCACTCCCTCTGACGCCCTCAGGCTAGTCCTGGGCGCCTCCTTGCGCACTGCAAGTGTAGGATTAGTTTTGAGACTGACAGCTTCGAGCACTACTCAACCAACATGCGCGGGCAGACTGCAGTTCAGGGCTGGTCCTTGGCAAAAGTCCCCCTCCTCCTCCATGGCTTCTCGCCCACCCTGGCCCTGTCTGCCCATGCCACTTTCACTGTGCTTGGCACCTGGCAGAGACCGTGCTCTGGAATGAAGGGCTGGCCCTCCCTGAGCTGTTCGCTTGTCACTGAGAGACAAGAGGGGTGGAAGTTGCTCGGGCCTCCTACGGGGTCTCCTGCAGTGCCCATAGCAGAATGCAGGGGACCCTGCTCTGGGTTCTTTGCCTGTCCTGAGGTCACAGGTCATCAAGTCAAGGTTCAGGAACCAGACACTAGGCTTCAGGGTCCCTTGGTTTGGTAGTTTTGCAAAATGTCTGGGGTGCTGGGCTGTCATCCAAGAAGTAGATGCCTGGACAGAGTTTGTGCCTCACACAGTGAGTGTGGGGCTCGTACCCTAGAGGCTTCCTGCCATCCGGTGCTCTCCCTGCTCATTCTTCCTCTTCTGTCTTCAGAGGGGCAGAGCTGTGGTTGGTGACGCGTGGCCGGTGACATCATGACAAGTGAGGTGATTGAAGATGAGAAACAGTTTTATTCGAAGGCCAAGACCTACTGGAAACAGATCCCGCCCACGGTGGACGGCATGCTTGGGGGGTATGGCCACATCTCCAACATCGACCTCAACAGCTCTCGGAAGTTTCTGCAGAGGTTTCTAAGGGTAGGCAGGTGTGATGTCCTCTCCAGGAGAGGCTGTGGCTCTGGTGGGGCAGTGTGGGGAGCCACTTCCACATACCACACTGCAGGTCCTCTGGTCATCTCTCGGTAGCTGCCACCAAGGCCCTGAAGAGCTGGGTCAGGTGGTAACTGGGTGGGATTTGCGGACTGTGAATTTTGTCTCTGGGCCAGGAGCCAGGAGCTGGCTGTGCACTGTGGACTCAGGCCTGTCAAAACAGAGCAGTCTGGGAACAGCCCCTGTTGGGCCTAAGGGTGCTGGGCTGTGGGTGGTGACTGTCCTGTGACTCCTTGTCCTGCCGCTGTCTGTGTCCTCCCTTCTCAGCCTGTTGCAGCACAGGGGTGAGCCCTGCAGGAGGCCCTTACCCTTTTTCCACACCCCCACACCCTCACACCCCCATCTTCCCCATGGAGGCTCCCTTTTTTGCATCCTCAACATTGTCACCCTGGGGGCTCCTGGGGACCCTGGAGTGAAAGGAGATTGGGCACTTGCTTTTCTAGCCGTCACCTCGAAGGAGAAGCTGCCTCCCCTTAGAAAGAGTCCCACTTGCCCTCCCAAGATAGGCCAGTGCAGGAGCCGGACTCACATGTTCTCCGTGTTTTAGGAAGGACCGAACAAAACGGGGACTTCCTGTGCCCTGGACTGTGGCGCTGGCATTGGAAGGATCACCAAGCGCCTGCTCCTGCCGCTCTTCAGGGTGGTGGACATGGTGGACGTGACTGAGGACTTTCTGGCCAAAGCCAAGACCTACCTGGGGGAAGAGGGCAAGAGGGTGAGGAACTACTTCTGCTGTGGGCTGCAGGACTTCAGCCCAGAGCCCAGCTCCTATGATGTGATCTGGATCCAGTGGGTGATAGGTAAGAGTCATGTGGCCTTGCCAGTCCCCATGCTTACCATGTCCTCCGCCAGCCCCGCCAGCCTCGGGAGCCTAGTTCTGCTTCCCCGGTGAGGTGGCCAGCTGAGATGCAGCTCTCTCGGTTCTCAGGACTGTGATGAGAAACCTAAAGCCAGCTGAATAACTGCATGGAGGTGGAACAATCTTAAGTGGTCAGTGCTGATCTGGAGGTGTGGAAATGAGTTATTAAGGATTTATTCTTTTTAAATTCTTCTCTCAGGAGCCAGAGAAATGGCTCAGCACTTAAGAGCACCGACTGTTCTTGCAAAGGACCTGGGTTTGGTTCCTAGCACCCACAAGGTGGCTCATGGCAGCTTCCTCTATAGCTGTGGGGGGATCCAGTGCTGTCTCCTGACCTGAATGGACATCAGGCACACACGGCGCAAATATGTACATGCAGACAAACACCCATATACATGAAAAGTAAATTAATTAAAAAATAATTTAGAATGATGTTTTTCAGGGTTTCTCTGTGGCTCTGGCTGTTCTGGAACTCGCTCTGTAGACCATGCGGACCTCGAACTCAGAGATCTGCCTGCCTATGCCTCCCAAGTGCTGGGATTAAAGGCATTTCCCACCATGCCACACTTAGAATTTTTTTTTAAAGATTTAAAATGTATATGTGTGCTGGGCGGTGGTGGCGCACGCCTTTAATCCCAGCACTCGGGAGGCAGAGGCAGGCGGATCTCTGTGAGTTCAGACCAGCCTGGTCTACAAGAGCTAGTTCCAGGACAGGAACCAAAAACTAAGGAGAAACCCTGTCTGGAAAAATTTAAAAAAAAAAAATGTTTATGTGTGAGTGCCTGCATGTCTGTGTATCATGTGTGTGCAATGCCCATGGAAGCCAGAAGAGGGCATCAGATTCCTCTGGAGTTGGAGTTACAGATTGCTGTGAGCCACCATGTGGGTGCTGGGAACAGAATCCTGGTCCTAGAAGAGCAATTGGTGCTAGTAACTCAAGTCATCTCTCCAGCCCCTAAATTCTTATCTATTACTGTGATCAATACTCCTACTCCCCAATTTCCTCATGTAGCTTAGACTGGCCTCAAATTCAAATCCTCCTGTCAAATGGTAGAGTCACAGGGTACATGGCCAGGCCAGACCAGGGGCATTTTAAGAAAATGAAAGTAACTCTGAACTCCTGCTGTGGCAGTGGGGCTGTGGTGGGGTGCCCACATGGCCTAACAGCTCTCTGAACTCTGGGGCTAGGGGGTGCCCACATGGTCTAACAGCTCTCTGGGGCTGGGGTGGGGTGCCCGCATGGTCTAACAGCTCTCTGGACTCTGGGGCTGGGGTAGGGTGCCTACACGGTCTAAAGCTCTCTGGACTCTGGGGCTGTGGTGGGGTGCCCGCATGGTCTAACAGCTCTCTGGGCTGCTGTACCCAGGGCTCCTGACACTGTAGCAGGTGCATCCTGAGCAGCCTGCATAGCACTACTGTGACACTGGCCTGCCCTGTTGTTTGGGAGCTTTCTGCTCCACCCACAGATGCAGGCCTAGCAAGGGGTGGTGTGCCGCGCAGCTACCAGATATGACCGTAGGGAGCCCAGACAGGGCAAACCCCAGCTTTTGACTTGGCATATATGCTTTTGTGTGGGTGACTTCAGAACTCACACTTCACACACTTCTCTGTCCCCCCCCCCCAGGTCACCTGACGGATGAGCACCTGGCTGAGTTTCTGCGCCGCTGTAAGCAGGGCCTGCGTCCCAATGGCATCATTGTCATCAAGGACAACATGGCCCAGGAGGGTGTGATCCTGGATGATGTGGACAGCAGTGTATGCCGTGACCTCGAGGTGGTACACCGGATCATCCGCAGTGCCGGCCTCAGCCTCCTGGCGGAGGAGCGCCAGGAGAACCTGCCGGATGAGATCTACCATGTCTACAGCTTTGCCCTGAGATGAGGCCAGGACCAGCGCTAGGGGCACACAGCTGGCAGGCCACTAGACACATTTGCCATCCACCTTTGACTCCAGTGGGAGGGACAAGCCCTGGATTGTGCTGTGTATTGGGGCAGTACTGCCCTGTCACTCCAAGGCACCCTGGCAGCTCCCACAAGGATATGGGAAGCTAAGCTGCCACCATAGGACTGGCTGCCAGAGACCTGAAGTGTGCATGGCTGTTCCAGGACAGCCTGGAGAGCTGCACATGGTACCTGAGGTGGTACCACTTACAGGAGTGGTCAGACCCACATCCTCTGGTGATGGCTCGCAGCAGCCTGCAGTAGGGGGGGCTTCCTCTTCTTGAGCCCCTCCCTGATGGGCACTTTGCAGTCAATAAAAGAGTGAGCCCTGTTCTCAGATGCCGATGGGCACTTTGCAGTCAATAAAAGAGTGAGCCCTGTTCTCAGATGCCTCAGGCAGTCTGGCGTGGTGCTGTGTGGGCACAGGTGTCAGTCACACCCACTGATACACAAGGACACCAAGTTAATCTTATAAATATATTTTGTCATCTCTGCTACTCCCAAGGCCAAGCTGACTTGAGGTCTTGCAAGGGCTCAGCGACATGCTCTGGGAGCCCCTTACAAAGCCAGGCCTTGAAACAGACGGTCCCATTGCGCACATGACACAGTCCCCGAGACATGGATGTGGCATGAGCAGAGCTGCCACCGAGCACTAAAGGCTCGGGCAGGGCCCTAACCAGAAGCCCACCACCACTGTAGTGGCCTCAGTGCCCCCTCTTGCCCTTCAAAGCCTGTGAGATGGCAGAGTAGGGCCACACTGGATGGCCCAGGGTTTTGGCACTGGTCCCTGAGAGACCCAGGCATGTGCCTCCCCCAGGATCAATCAGCTGCCAAAGCTTTGAGGGGCCTGGCCTCTGCTTCCCAGCTTCTGCAAATGGCCTATCAGCTCCTGATTGGGGGCAGCTGTGTCCAGTCCACATTAGCTCCTCCATTGTGGCGGACTTGCAAGTGCTGAGGGAGGAGGCGAGTGTCTCCCTGGGGGCAGCTATGCCCTTGGCCTCCAGGGCACTAACCTAGTGGTTTTGTATCAGTAAAGGGCAAAGCTTGCCCAGATAAAAGGAACCTCAGAAGGCTGTTAAAGTACCAGGTCTACCCTCGGCTTGGCTTTAGCCAACCCAGGCCATTCTGTCCCAGGATCCATCAGCAGCTGTCTTCTGTGCCGCTGTGCACACTGAGCAGGTACCACTTGAGCCTGTCAGGCAGGGGCAGGGCTTTGACCTTGGTGTCCACGGGCCACGGGCGCAGGCACAGCCGAATGGCCACGCGGCACAGGTGTTTGAGGGGTGGTGGGTAGCTCTCCAGCTGCCGTAGGGAGGCGTGCAGGGCCTGGATCTTCCCTGCCAAGCTACCCACTGGGTGGATGTTGAAGTTCTCAGGCAGCTGAAGCCTTTGGGAGCTAGTCACCATGAGGTCCAGCACGGTCTCAGCCTTATGCAGAAGCTCAACATGGCTGTCATCCTCAGCACAGCCCGGGTGGGAACACAGCCTCTCAAAAATGAGGCTGAAGCCAGACCAACAGGATGCACCATGCAGGGAGCAGTTGTAGGCAGCCCCAGACTCCAGCAGGTAGCGCAGAAGGGGGAAGTGCAGCTTGAAGCTCTTGAGGCAGATGTGTGTGAGGGACTCGTGGGCTGGACACTCACTGGGGTCGGCCCCATGGGCCAGCAGAAGCTGTGTAACTTGGAAGCAGAAGCGGTTGATCATCGGGGCCTCCTCCTTGTCCCCGCAGACAGTCTCACCGAGTAGGAAGATGATGCACGTGAAAACAGTGTCCCCATCTTTGGTGGTGGCCTTAACGTCTGCCCCTGGAAGAAGCACGGAACAAAAATGAGAGTTGGATGGAAGTCCTTACCAAACTGGAGAGGGGGTGGGGGGACAGAGAGCAGAAGACAGCTGCTGTGGACAGCAGACCCTCACCTCCCTCCAGGAGGAGCCGGATGTTGTCTGTGTTGTGGATCTGCACCCCATCACTACTGGCCAGAGCATGCAGCAGCGCTGTCTTCCCTGGGGAGAGAGAGAGGATGAGGTCAGGGTGCCCAGAGATGGGAAGCAGGATTCCCAGGGCTGAGGGAAGAGCTTCTGGCTTTTCATCCACACAAAAATAGGAACAAGGCGGCCAGCAAAGTCAGCACCTGTCTGCATGCACACACTCACTTCTAAAGATGTCTTCTCAGGCAGCATGGAGAGAATGGCCACACCTCTCCAGGGTGCTAGACTCGGGCAGGCTAGTGCCCTCCTCCGTGTGCCAGCTGTGATTATGCACTTACCGTTCTTGTCAGCTGCATTAACATCTGCTCCAAGATCCAAGAGGCGCTGCAGGCAGGGCAGGCGTTCGGGTTCCTCACTGGCCAGATCTAAGGGGCTGCTCTCATGAATCTGGTGCCAAAGGGGATAGCAGCCATTTGGTCTGGGGCCTGAAAGGCTGGTTCATAAATCTACCACACACATCCAAGCCAACTGCACCTGACTCTTACCCGGTCCCTCCGGTTGATGTCAGCCCCATGGCGCACCAGCAGTTCCACCATGTCAGGCTGGTTTCTCAGGACAGCGATATGCAGAGCTGTATAATAGGTAACAGGGTCTGGAGGCAGAGAAGTAGAAGTCAGTCCATTCGCAAAGGCCTGGGACCAGCCTCAGCCTCTTCCCCAGCATGGCCACCTCAAGCGTGCAGATGCTAGGCCTGCAGTCCTGGTGTGTTCTGATGGGTATGCAACCTCTCCGTGTTGGCCTCAGTCTCCTGTCTGTTTCCTCTCAGGGCCATGCAGAGTAGCTGCTGTGCTCAGGCCTGGCAGTGCAGCCAGACTCTCACATCACCCTGGAAGGCCTTGACCTTGCTAGGTAGCCAGGGTCACTACAGATCCTACTGCCTCAGCCTTCTACCAGGCTTGGCTGTAGATGGGCTTTGGAACAGACCCCCATCTTCTGCTTGCAAGATTCACAGGTGCCTGCAGCTCTGAGCATGTTTCTCAATGAAAGGCAGTAGGGCTTTGTGAGGGTCAGCAGGGCCCCCCCACCTGCTCATAGGCAGTGCTACCTGTGTCCACCTCCTGGTGACAACCAGTGGCGGGACAGGAAGCAGGCCTTCCATCACCTCTGATGTTTAAGGAACCTACGAGCCCTGCTGGAGTAGGAAGTCCTTCTATGTTTTGCTTTTATTGGTTAATGAATAAAGCTGTTTAAGCCAGTGTCTTAGCAAAATAGGGCAAGGTGGGAGTTCCAAGCAGATAGAGGAGGAGAGCAAAGGTGGAGTGAGCGAGAAGCCATGGAGCTGCTAGCTGGAACCTTGCCGGTAGGCCACAAACCTCATGCTAATTAAAACAGAAATGGGTTAATTTAAGATATAAGAGCTAGCTAGCAATATACTTAAGCAACTGGCCAAGCAGTGATTTAAATAATATAGTTTCTGTGTGATTATTTCTAGTCAGGGCAGTTAGGAAACGAACTAGTGGCCCCTGCCAACAACTGGCACCAACGTGGTCAACTAAATCCACTTAAAAACCTGAGAGCTTGAAAAGAATTCTACACACACACACACACACACACACACACACACACACACACACACACACAACAAAACAAAGTTTAATACAGCTGCTTCTTGTTTGCTGGCAGAAAGCAGAGACGTGGCTCCTTTAAGAGGTTTCCTGACTCAGCTTTAGTGGCAAAAACTGCACAGCTTCTTTAAAAATCAGCTTCCCGGTTCTCCAGCAGGAAGTCTGGCTCTTTCAGGAGGCCGAGCACTTGAATGGGGTTTGTGAGCAGCGTGTTACAAACTGCTTAATGGCGCAACATAGACCTGCTGCATATCTGGAACTGGGCAGTGTGCACAGCTCACAGAAGTGGTGAACAGACCTCAGCCATGTTGGGCTGGGCGAAGCCAAAAGGCAAAGCAGCCTTAGTCCTAGCCAAGCCACTCAGCATTTTAAGAAGTGCTCCTGGGCTGGGCGGTGGTGGTGCACGCCTTTAATCCCAGCACTCGGGAGGCAGAGGCAGGTGGATCTCTGTGAGTTCGAGACCAGCCTGGTCTACAGAGCTAGTGCCAGGACAGGCTCCAAAGCCACAGAGAAACCCTGTCTCGAAAAACAAAAAAAAAAAAAAAAAAAAGAGAAGTGCTCCTTGTCAGAAAATTATTACAGATATACAATAAAGACAGATTCAGATAAAAAAGACCTCTAAATGGGTCAGTGTTGGATAAATGTTCGTAGGCTTGAGAGATGAGAAAGAATAGACAGTTATAAAAGGAATAAATGGTTATAAAAATAAAGTCTTTAAAAAGACAGTACAGACAGTCATAGATTAAAGAAAAAAATAAGCTACATAAAGATGGAATATACACAAAGTCTGGATTATGTGTATTATTGTTTTCTTTGAATTTTTTGACTGAATCAGCTAAGTACAGAGAGACATTTCATTGTACGTGCTGCAAAGCTAAACCAACATAAAGGTATTTTGACTTCAAAATTTGAGTCTAAGGATTTGTTGCTTTGGAAAAGGGGTTCTTTTGTTTCTACAGAGGATGAGAACCTGTGGATTCCTTCTAGACTGATGTGGTTTGATGGACCAAGACACCCTCCCCCCTGAAAGGTCACTGTGAACACACCCCCCAAAATTACTCTGCCCAACAAAAATCAGGAAGCAGTTTGGGCAGAACTACACCCAAATTCCCAAATATTGTTTATAAATGTTTGTTTACATTTAGAGGGGGCTATGCTATAGAGATTTGCTTTGGTATAGATCTTGGTTTATTGATACAAATTTAAGATCAATTTTGTTATATATATATTTCTGCTCTTGAATAAGGTATTGTTTGTACAGCTCATTTAAAAATGTAATGAATAGGGCTGGAGAGATGGCTCAGAGGTTAAGAGCGCTGACTGCTCTTCCAGAGGTCCTGAGTTCAATTCCCAGCAACCACATGGTGGCTCACAACCATCTGCAATGAGATCTGTTGCCCTCTTCTGGCCAACAAGCATACAGACAGAACACTGTATACATAATAAATAAATAAATCTTTAAAAAAAATGTAATGAATAATAGTTAATAGATACTCATCTATAATAGTCAAGCTTGTATCATGTTAGTTATTTTTCAAACCTTTCAAAGACTACAGAATATGGTATTTAAAATATTTTAAGAACTTATCACTTTTCATGACAGTGATACACATCTGCTCCTGGCAGTACCAATCTACTTCAAGAGGATGATGGGCATTGAAGAGGCTCCTCATGGAGTTTGCCAGCCATTTGGGCAAGAAACTGCTCTTGCCTGGACTGCTTGACTGGACTTGCAGGACCCACGGCAAAATGACTGCTGAAGCTGCCTGAAGAACATAAGACAGCCCTCAGGGGATCCTGCTTCATAAAAGAGTCTGCCAGACATTCTGCAGGACACTGAAGAAAGTGACTGATAAACTGCCAATATAGGTGGCACTCTTTGAAATTTCCTGCTTCATGGAAAAGTCTCCTAGATGCCATGGGCCTGTAGACTGAAGATGGATATCCCAACATTACAGAAGAACTTTGGGTGACTGTCCAAGCAGTGAGATGTCTCTGTCAATTCTAGAGTTTTGGAAGTTGCTTACAATGTACTTCCTGTTTACTTAGATAATATTATATCCTTCTGGAGTCTTTGATGGAGTTGAAGCATAGAAAATTATAGCTTTTCCTTTGTTATGATAGGAGATAAAGTAGATATAAATATTGTAACCATAATTCTTACTTGATACCTGTTTTGTTATATGTAATTTTACTATGTTAAAGTTAAAACCTTCATTTTTATTTAAACAGAAAAGGGAAAATTGTGTAGGAAGTCCTTCTGTCTTTGTTTTGCTTTTATTGGTTAATGAATAAAGCTGTTTTGGCCAGTGACTTAGCAAAATAGAGCAAGGCAGGGGTTCAAGCAGATAGAGGAGGAGGGCGTAGACAGATTAAGCAAAGACGCTATAGAGCTGCTAAGGACAAAGATGTGAGTTGTTAGCTGGAACCTTGCTGGTAGGCCACAAGCCTCACGGTAAAATATAAAATATTTTATAATATAAAATATAAAATAATAGAAGCAGTGATTTAAATAATATAGTTTCTGTGTGATTATTTCGAGTCAGGGTGGCCAGGAAACGAACTAGCAGCCTCTGCCAACACTCTGCTTGTAAATGATGCCTAGTATAGCTTATCTCCCCATGTGCAGGGCCTGAGCAAAACCCACCAGAGAACTAAAAGTTGCAGAAAATTGCCTTCCCTTGGGCTCTGGGCAATGCCAGTGTAATTTCATCATAACGGGAGTGGGATTAGTCTGGAAGTTGGGAAAGTTTGGCCACACAATCACATGACAGAAACAACACCCCTCTGTGGGAGTAGAGGTTTTAAGAGACACCAGAAACCCCACAGGAGTGGGGAAGTCACCCCACAGACAGGAGGAAAAACAGAGGCCAGGCCTGGCTGCCTAGCCCTGGCTCCTCTGGGATCCCGCTGACCTTCAAAATTGAGGTTGGCCCCGCTCTGCAGAAGGACAGCAGCTGCCCGAGTCAGCCCCAGCTCAGCCATCTTCAGCAAAGCGTTGCTCACACCTTCCTGGTAGAATGGGGAGTGGGCCTTCTGCTCCAGCAGCTCGGTGAGGCCCAGGATGCGGCTCTCCTCAGCGGCAGCATAACTGCACATGGGAGGCAAAACAGACGGGGGGGGGGGGGCTTGGGTACCAGGCACTCTACCCTGTGTGCCCTGCCACAATCACCCACAAAAACTGCTCATGCTCTGTGAGGCAGGAGGTTTTCTTGGTCACAAGTCTGAAATGGTTTCAGTCATCCCTCGGCTCAGTACCAAAGGGCTGGCTCTGTCCAGCTCTCTCTCTCTCAGACCACCCTGAACGTGGCCCCAAACCCTTCCTCGTCGACATCACTACTTGGGCCTGGGGACTGCTCCACACCGTGCACCCAGCTCTGAAAACGGCCCCGCCACCTCCACCTTCAGGACCACCCTCTCCCCACGATGCTCACTACTCGTCCCTCCCTAATCTCACCCACCAGACCTCTTGCAACAGGTTGGCTCCAAGATTCGACCAACGCCCGGATACAAAAAGCTTATCTGGGTCAGCCCTCCGGAATACGCTAGGCCCCGCCAAGGGAGGGCGGCAGCGCCTTGATGTGCAGCCACCAGCCCTGCCTCGGAGTTCTGGAAAAGTCTCGCACTGTATTTACAGAGGAGTCCTCAGTGGAAAGAGCTGATGTGGTATAAAACCCGGTGAGACTGACAAGTGTCTGCAATTCCAGCTCACGGCTCTCCCAATGCCCCTCCTCTGCCCCACCCCACCCCACCCCCCGCATCCCACACCACACTGCTGGTCTGGATGCTCGCCTGTCGCAGTGCTCCCAATACCCGGGGAGCCCTGCACAGGGCACAAGAACCACACCGGCTTCCTCCCCCAGACGCTCTCAGAGGCCTGCTGTCTGCAGAAAGCGCGCTCGGCCAGTCAGCTCGTCTCCTCCCGGCATCCGTGCACAGAGAGCAGCGCCGAGGCCCGGGTCCTCTGCCCTGCAGGACGCTGCGGGCGCACCTCGGGCTGGAGCTCGCGCTCGGAGTCACGCAACTCCCGCCGCGACAATCACAGGGGACCGCAGCCACTCACTCGTCCAGGGGCTCCTGCCGCTCCAGGTCCTGGATGCCCAAGGCGCCCAGGATGGCATCCACCAGGGGCTGGTACTCGAAGATGATCCTGCGGAAACCGTGCAGGAACGGCATGGCGACGGCCGCGCGTCCCGACTCCCACACGCCACCTTCTCCCGATCTACCGGTTCAGACCCCGCGCCGGTGCCTAGCCCTCCGCCCAGGCCGCGGTTCCGCACCGGAAGTGACCCTATCACTCCTACTTCCGATCCGCGCGGGCCTGTGAGGGCCCACGTGCGGCCACAGTGCCCCCTGCTGCCCGGGAGGACCTCGTGGCGCGCCTCCCAGCCCCGGCTCCGCCCCACCCTACGATCCCCACGTGACCGCTAGAGGGCGTCTGAACTCCGCTGGGGCCCGTGACCTCTTCCTCCGAGGTGACTCAGACCCTGTTCCCAGCCAGAACACTGCTCCCTGCAGCCACTCCCTAAGGAAGAGCTGCAACCACCTCAGTCTCCACGCTGCACGCAGGCTGCGTGGCGCGATGAGAACCCTGCACTCAACTCTTCCTCACAGACACTAGGGACAATTCTTTATTCTCTGTCCCTTGCACCCTGGCCAAACAAGCAGCCCACTTTTGCCAGCTCTCGCTGGAGAGAATCAATGAACCTTCACGTGCTGGTCTGTAAAATGGCATAACCTCACCTGCCTAGGGTACTAGACGCTGAGCTGGGAGGTGGAGATGTAGCCGGAACAGACTGTACAGGGACCAGGCGGCTTCCCCACTTCACGAATTGGAGTGGCTCCAACTTTGACTCCTGCAGCCAGGCCCTGATGACTCTAGAAGGGCAGTTATGGGGAGGTGTCAGTGTTCCTGACGTTGCAGTAAGCCATGGCTCCAACCCTGAATTGGGGTTTGTGGTCTTTCTGCTTGGCACTTGCTATCTGCTACAGGGCAAGAATTGGCCAACTGGGAACAAAGTTTCTTGTTTGTTTTTAAGACAGGAGCTCGTGTAGCCCAGATGGCCTTGAACTAGCAGAGTAGCTGAGGCTGGTCTTGTATTCCGAACTAACTTGCCTCCACCTCCCAAGTGTTGGTATCTCAGACTTGGTTCTAGGATACCCCAGAACACCAAGTGGGCTTTCAAGTCTTTTACCCAGAATGACGTAGTCCTGTGGGGCACCAAATCAGCTCTGACGGACTCTGCTCCCAACAGTGTTAAGTGCCAGGTCGGTGATTATTTACTGGGTTGTTCGGGGAATTATAGCCAACAAACAAACAACAACAACAAAACCTGTACCGGGGGCTGGAGAGTTGGCTCAGCAATTAAGGGCACTGGCTGCCCTTGCAGAGGAGCAAGGTTCTGTTTCCAGCCAGCTAGGGCTACATAGTGGGATCCTATCTCAAAAAAGTGGGTGGTGGTGGCTGGAGAGGTGGCTCAGCAGTTATGGACCCGGGTTCAATTCCCAGCACCCATGTAGTGGCTCACAGCCATCTGTCTGTTACTCAAGTCCCAGGGGATCTGATTCCATCTTCTGGACTCTGTGGGCACCAGGCACGAAAGCAGTGCACAGACATGCATGCAGGCAAAACATCCATACATGTGAAAAACCAGAGATGCATCTGGGGGGTGGGAGGTGGCTCAGTTGATACGCTGCTTAGGTGATGCATGGAGCCTTGGGTTCGGGTTCCACACCCAGCACCGTGCAGACTGGACATCGTAGCTCCCTGCTTCAGGTCTGTGCCTTTGGTTCAATCATGCCTTTCTTCCTCAGCGGCTCCAGCTCTTGGATTTAGGGGCTGCCCTGATCCAGAGTGGCTTCAGTTTGCCCTCATGACATCTTTGAGATGCTTCTTCCACATAAGGTCACTTGAAGGTCCCCAGGAGTGTCAGCGGAACTCAGAGGACAGATTACAACTCCTCTGGTCCTGGCCTCAATGTCTTCATCTACAATTTGACACTCGCCTGGCTCTCAAAGTCCTAGCGCCAATCAAAGGCATCTTGATGTCACTAGTGGCTGACAGATAGGGTAGAGCAACAAGAACTGGGCCAGCGAAATGGCTCAGAGAGTGGAGGCTTGCCACCAAGCCTCATGACCTGAGTGTGATCTCTGGGACCCTCATGGCAGAGGGGGAGAACAGACTCATACAGGTTGTCCTTGACTTCTACCCACACTGTGGCACACACGAACAAAGATCCTATTAAATAAATAACACTATACTCTTTAGTGAGCGGGAATATGGCTCAGAGAGGTTTCAGAGATTGCCCAGTGAAGCACAGCTGACTAGAGACTTCCCCCTGTCTGCACACCGTCCTCCAGGGGCTCAGAGTCCCTCCAGCCTCTCTGCCTCTGAGCCCTAAGAGGTCTAGACTTGCAGGAGGGAGAAACTGACCTTTGTCCCTTCACAGCCCTTAGGCATCACACAGTGGAGCCAGGCTCCACTGCTGGCCAGTCACCCAGGCTCCTGTCTTCAGAAAGTCCTATGCCCCTTGACCCCGCCTGTCAGCAAGGGCAATCCCGTTTCCTCCATCTGCCTCCCATTAAAGCTGTCACTTCACTCACAGCCCCTCCTTTCAGCTCTGACCCTTCTCTCTCTTTTCCTCACCTTTGCCCCTCAGTCTCTGCCTGGCCAGACAAGCGCCATCCTACCACCCAGCTCCAGAACTCCTCAGCCCAATGAGGGACAAACACAACGCTCAGACCCTAAAAAGGTCTGTGCCCCCTTCTTCCTCAGGGAGCATAGGGGTTACACTGAATAATGTTCTTATAACTTTAATATATAAAGAACTTTCAAAAATCAATAAAACGGTAAAGATGACCTACAGGATATATAGACATAGGACATGCATAGGTGGACACACACAAAGTCAACAAGCACAAGGAGTGACCAGCCTCTCTAGCTGGCCATCCATAGTGACAACAACCAATGCCACACCTTTAATCTCAGGAGACAGACAAGTGGACATTCTCTGTGAGTTCAAACCCATCCCAATCTATCGAGTCCCAGGCCAGCCAGAACAGCCAAATGAGACTCTGTCTAAAAACCAAAAAAAAAATTATTTTTAATGTCTAAAAACCATTATGTGTGTGCGTGTGTGCGCCCATGTATGTGCATACTCTTGAATGCTTGCATACTCAAGCTCATACAGACATCAGCAGACAGCTGGACCTGCAAGCCAGGGGTGGCACAATCCTCAGTACTGGAAGGTGCCCAGGGCTTCCATAGGGTGACAGAAAGGCCACTCATAGTCATAGTGGCCTTTGGCGGAGGGTGGACTGCCCCTCATCTATTCTTGAAAAGACACCCATCTCTGGGGCTGGAGAGATGGCTCAGCGGTGGGGAACACTAGCTGCTCTTTCAGAGGTTCTGAGTTCAAATCCCAGCACCCACACGGCAGCTCACAACTGTCTGTAATTCCAGTTCCAGGGACCCAACATCGATGGCAAAACACCAATGCACATAAAATAAAGATAAATTTAAAAAAAGAAAAGACACCCATCCACCTCTACAGACAGACAGACAGACACACACACACACAAAGGGGTGTGTGTGTGTGTGTGTGTGTGTGTGTCACGGCCCAGGAGATAAGAGACTCCGAGTGACCTCTGCAGGTTTAGAAGGTGAGGGGCCAGGCTGGGATGTAAGCGTAGAACCTGGATTTACTTCCTTGGAGGCCACTCTCCATTCTGGCTTCATCTCTCTGTCCTGTTTCCCTCAAACACAAGTGTGCGTTTAGGTATTCACTCTTACTGCTTCATGGGTTCTCACACACAGACATTTGCTCTTATGTCTGGTCAGACTCAGTCGTGGATATATGCACTATCTCTTACACACAGACACACTGGTACATGGGAATATTCATACTCCCGCTCATATTCAGTCTCTTATGCACACGCATGCATGCACACACACGCGCGCACGCACACACACGTGCACTGGCTCACTCTCTCAGACACAATATTTAATTCACTTCCTCTCATTGGTGCTCCCTCACCTGTGTCTGGGAAGGGCAGCTGCCAGGACAGGTGGCGCCTTGGCCCCGTCCCAAGTCCATCAGACCTATCACAGGAGGCTGGTCCTTAGCCAGCTGTGCCCCTTAGAAGGCCCTGAGTGGGAACCGGGCAAAGGCCTCTCCCTCTCTTTCCACCCTTCCTTCCCTCCACACCCTTCCTTGGGGATTTAGTAGCCTTTCTTTCCCTCAAGTGAAGTAATTGGAAGCCATAGCTGCCGCTAGAGGACTGTCCCATCATGGCAGAGAGGTCTGGACTCGTTCTTCGAGCCTGTCTGGGGCCTGAGGCACGAGCAGATGAGCCCGGCCCTGAAGTGTGCTATAATGGCTCACATCCTCTGACAACCCTTCTGTCCCTTCTGCCTCCCCACACTTATGACCCAGTGCGCCACTGACCAGCAGGTCCAGCTCATTTGGCCCTGTTCAGCTCCAGTCCCAATGCAGGAGACAGAGGGTTCTAATTTATAAGTTCCCTCTGTGGGCTCATAGGGGAAACTGAGGCACTGGGCACTAAACGAGAAGAGATTTCCTACCCTTCTCCTGGGACATCTGTCCAGAGCCTTTCTCCAAGGCGAGACCCCCACCCAGCTTCAACTGCTCAGCCCTCCAGCCCCTGTAAAGAGTCTGTGGTTCTGGGTAGTGGCTTGGAGCTCTGAGGGCCACTTCTGGCTGAGCTGACCCAGGCTCCGCTCCTGGAGGGCAGTCGGGGGCTCTAATGTGCACACTGAGAGGGAGCCCCATGGCCTCTTCCTCATCCCCAGACACATCACAGGCTCTGAGTGCCCCAACTGCTCCAACATCAGCTGTATCCCTAGGGGCCCAGAAACCCAGGAGAACAGGAGGTGACATACATAGAGTCACAGGGTTCCTGGCCAGGGAAGAGCAAGGATTCTGGGCTGGGGATTTCCCTAGCCTTTGCTCAGCCGGAAGGCCTATCTGTCCAAGCAATGCATGAACTGGGTGACTGAATAGTATCCTCCCCACTCCAGAATACAGGGGTGTCTTCAGAGTCTGTCAGACAAGGGTGCTGATTGACTTCCAGCCCATGTGTGGGAAACATGGCCCAGCCTGGCCCCAGAAGATCTGCCCATCCTAAATACCAAGTCACCTCCACCTCTGCGTGACTGTAGCCATCTGTGCCTTGCTTGGACTGCCCAGAGAGCTGGAGGGTATGCCCAGGACGCTGAGGTTTGCCCCACTGCTGGCAGATGAGTGGGCCCAGAGTTCTGGCCCCAATGAATCCACTGGTGCCTACTTGGCCTCAAGCCCTGGCATCCCCGGGGGCAGGGGGCCCAGTGGTGATGGTGGTACAGAGCTCAGGAGAGAGGCCTGCTGGCACCCTCTGGCTGCTCAACAAAGCCTGACCTGACCTGGCCTGCCAAGAGCCAGCAAGAGGGCTTGGACCCCTGACGGGGGAAAGGAAGGATGGGCAGGAGCTGGGGTTAGAGGCATTTGCTCCTGGAAGACCAGTCCTTTGTACCCTGCCCTGTTGGCAAGCTGGCTCAGGGCAGGAAGGATCCGTTGCCATCCGTCAGGGAGACAGAGTGGGACCATGGCTGCCAGCGGAGTGAGCTGGGAAATCTGATCATTAAGAACCTCTCCTGGCTGTCTGGGGAACTTAATTAAATTGCCGGAGAGGGCTGGGAGAGGGCCACATCTGGAACCAATATGTAGCCTGCTGTTTTACCTCCTCCCCTTGGCCCATGTCACCGCTGGAGCAGGGAATTCAGCAGAGCAGAAGGGAGCTGCCTCCTTAGGCATTGCACATGGGGGAAGTGGAGAGGCAGGCTGGCAGGGATTGGAACCCAAGCCCACAATGACACTATGGTGGAGACACAGAGGGACAAGGGTCAGAGAGCCTCGAAGGTGCCGAGATGGGAAGGGGAGAATGATGTGGCCAGGCATGCTTTGGGGATTGGTTGTAGTCAGGAGCCATTAAGTCTGGGCTTGAGAGTGTGGCTCAGTAGGAAGAACACTTACCGAGCATGCGTGAGGCCCTAGGTTCAATAGTCAGCAATGCATAAAACCTGGTTATGGTGGTCTCTGCCTGTAATCCCAGCCCTTGGGAGGTGGAGACAAAAGGACCAGCTCAAGACCAGCCTGGGCTACAGGAGACCTTAGGAGAAAAACCCAAACAAACAAAAAAAAGAAAAACCCATATCTATTTTACAGGTGGGAAGACCAAGTCCCAGAGAATTCCAGAAATCAATAGACCTTGGCACCAGTCCCGTGCACAGCCAGTATTTGCCAGACGCTTGCCCTGGCTGACACAAGGTGACACTCGGGTGTAGATTTTGTCATTCCTCGGCTATAGGGACAGAGGGAAGCAAGCTGTGATGGAACCAGGCTGGCTCTATGGATCTGATCCTGGGTCTGTCTGGATACTGTCTAGCCGTGCTCCGTGGGCCACTTCAATCGGAATGACTTCATTTAGCAGTTATTTCATGCTGGCTGGTGCCGGGCATGGGGCTCTACTCTAGGGAGTCTACAATGTATCCAGCAGGCAGTTGGCAAGAGCCAGACAGCTGGGGCTGAGGCTGTCCGGAATGTGGGCGGGAATCCATGTCGAGGGTGAACCCAAGTAACAGGGTCTCTCTCTGTCCTGTGGAGCAAGAAGGCCCAGTGCAGGTCAGTCCTCTGGAGGACACGAATGGGTGTGTAGTTGGCCAGTCTTGACTCCTGAGGCTATTCCACAATGGCCTAGGCCTCTGTTGCAGCCAGTTTCTACAGCAATCCAGCCTTACTTGCCAGTTGCCTCCCAGATCCGAGGCCCACAGGCCCCAGTCAGCTCTCCTGTTCCCTAGGCAGGGCGGAGAGGGAGAACACATTCCCAGCCTCTTGGAGGGACACTGTCTCTGGGGTAAGCTTTGCTCCCCTCAAACCCAACACAGCTCCTAAAGGCCAGCTCCTTCTGTGTGACCTCCTTCAAATCAGCGTCATTCCCTGCAGAGGCTCGGTCGTCAGAGGAGCACCCACACGGGACAGCTGGGACCCTGACTTCCATGTGCCAGAGAGGCTCAAACCCAGCAGGCTACTCTGCCTGGTTACCACCCCACAGTTATTGTTGCTCCGCCCCCAGCAGGCAGAGGGCGGAGCTTGTGCAGGTCCTGGGCCTCGGTGTTTAAGGATGAGTTACGTCTCTATACATCCCCTTGAGATTTGGAAAGGTCACTTGAGCTCTCTGGTGCGGTGGGGAAAGTAAGGCACAGCAAGACAAAGACCACGGCAAAGAAAAAGAAAAAAACTGCCTGTAGCTTCTGCTTGGGGGCAGGTAGGGCCAGCTGGCGCTCTGTGGGGCTGTCCCACGCTAACCCTCCCAGCTAGTTGCCCCTCCACCTAGTCCCCTTTGCTGCTTATACCCCTCACCTTTTGTCTCCTCGGTTTTCCTTTAGGACAGGCTCAGAGGTTCCTCTGTACGCATGCGCCTGTCCCCGGCAGCCCTAGAAGGCTTTCGGTGGGACTTTGTGGCACACACCCTAGGTCTCAGCAAGGGAAGGCAGAAACAGGCCAAACTCTTTATGAGTTAGAGGCTTGTTCTACATAGTGAGGCCCTGTCTCAAAATAAGCAAACACAAACAACAAAATCCCGTTGATGGTTACTAAACCCGGGATTTAGAGACTTTTGAGAGTGCCAGGGGAAGGGGGCAGAAAGCAGCTGGTACCGAGCCGTGGATACACACCACAGGGCAGATCAGACCAGCCGCGGCCACAGCTCCATGTAATACAGCTCTCTCTCAGAGAGATTCTCAGCAGAGGAAGAAGTGAAGGACTCTGGGAAGTCAGCAGCAGTCCAGGGGCCAAGGAGCTCCCGGCAAGATTCCACTTGACTTCAGATCTGGGCAGAGCACGCGTGCGCTGAGCTGTGTTTCCTCCTGAAAGAGGAGGGACCCCTTTAGGAATCTGGAATCTGGGGGGACAGGGTTGAGTATTGTAGGCCATAGGCAGAAAGGGTGGGGGAGGGGAAGGTGGGGAACCTGTAGAGAGGATTGTGGGTGATCAGATGGGCAAGGGTGATGGGTGTGTTTGGGTGTTCAGGAAGCAGTTGCCAAAGCCTGCTCAAGATTCTCCAGGAGGAGCCGGGCGGGGGTGGTGTACACCTTTAATCCCAGCACTGGGGAGGCAGAGGCAAAGGCAGGCGGATCTCTGTGAGTTCGAGGCCAGCCTGGTCTACAAGAGCTAGTTCCAGGACAGGAAGGGCGGTTACACAGAGAAACCCTGTCTCAGAAAAAAAAAAAAATCCCCAGGAAGGGCCCAAGGCAGTGGCCCTACTGCAGGCCAGCCACATGGACCCCTGAAACAAAGAAGTCGGAGACCTCACCCCCCTCCTGTCCCAGACCCTGACAAGGTGATGATGTACAGAGTTTTTAAATAAACCGTTCTCACTAACCACTCATCGTCCACTGGGAGAAAAATGTCTTCCCCACGAAGAGGAGGGAAAGGTAAAGGAGGAGGAAGAGGAAAGGAAATTTCATTATTACAGATTGTTTTATTTTAAAAGTCTTCAGGCTTCGATCCTTCGCAAAGACCAAGGGAGGGATTTGAGGCTGGGTCTTTCCTCAATGGTTTACTGCCAAGAAAGAGGGGGGGGGGAGAGAGAGAGAGAGAGAGAGAGAGAGAGAGAGAGAGAGAGAGAGAGAGAGAGAAATTCAAGGCTAGGCTCCCCACAGAAGGGCGTGTTAATCTGCACGCCTCAAGAAACTTAAGCGGACCACTAAATCCGGGGGAAGGAAAGCTGGAAGGGGCCTCCCCTCGTCTTTTTACCCATTTCCCCCCACTTTAAAACTCTGTTTTCTTTGATCGTAAAACTAGTCATATTTCACCCCCCCGCCCCAATATCAGCAATCAACTAACTAAGGAAGTGGGAGCCCGCAGGGAGTTTCCCCGCAGATTAGACCCTTGGCTTAATTATTTAGCGCCTGCCTGGATGGGGTAGGCGGGGACCGCCCCTCCTGGCAAGGGTTCAGGAGTAAGCTATAAACGAAAGAGGAACGATTATAGCCCCAATTAGCTGGGAGCCTTGTCTGCAGCTTTGGGCCCCGCCCAGGCCTCTCTGCACCCCAACTCGGTTCCTTGTGCACTGCAGGGCCTCCCTCCCAGGCCTTGCCTCCCCCCCCCCCCGACTGCGAGAGTAATCACAGCAAGATGTTGCTGCTGCCCAGGAGAGATTAGGGCAGCGCCCCAGGGCTTCAGGGAGGTCCTGGGCACCCCCAGCCTTGTCTGTGCCTCACCACTTAGGGGCTCCCTTCTTCTGATTTCTGATTTGCCAGAGGAAGAGGCAGGAGTTTGAGCAGAGGTGGGGGTAAGTCTCAGACCTGGCGCATTCAAGTGTGCACCACCACCGCAAGTCCTGAGGGTGACAGCCTCATTGGGAAAACACCTTTATAGGACTGAAGTGGTTGAGTCCTGCAGCGTTGAATCCCAGGCTTAGGCGGGACTTGGGCACTAGGGTTTGTGTCCTGGTGCCCACCTAATATTTACCAGAATGTAGTGGGTGCTCACTATAGCCCTGTGGGATGAGTCACCTGGGTATTTTTCTTTTTCCTTCCTTCTCTTTCCTTCTTTCTCTTCTTCCTTCTTCCCTCCCTTCCTCCTTTCCTTCTCCCTCCCGCCCTCTCTCCCTGTCTCCTTCCTTTCTTCCTTCCTTCCTTCCTTCCATCCTTCCTTCCTTCCTTCCTTCCTTCCTTCCTTCCTTCCTTCCAAAAAGACAGATTTACTGTGATATGTCCCATCATTGACTTTACGATTTCCAGTAGTCAAGACAGAAAGGGAAATACAATGACTTTCATTATTTGGTTGTTTTATTTACTCATTTATTCTTAAAGATAATTCTCCAAGAAGAAAACATGTATTTCCACCCTGAAATTCCCATAGAACCTCCTGGCCTGGTAGTTAGGAGCCCGGCAAAGCACAGGGGGACCGAGCTTAAGCCCGTGTCTCCAAGCCCGTGTCTCCGAGCCCGTGTCTCCGAGCCCGTGTCTCCGAGCCCGTGTCTCCGAGCTCGTGTCTCCAAGCCTGTGTTTCCGAGCCTGTGTCTCCATCCCTTGCAGGTTCTGAGGAGGCTGGGAGTGGATGAGCCTCCTGAGGTTTCCTGGCTTAGAGTAAGGTCCATTACAGTTGAGCCCCTGCGATCATGAGTGTATCTTCATCTTTGAATCTGTTCAGGAAGGACAGCTGTCCTCAGTGTCATGGAGAATGGCCCATAGATGCCCAGTCAACAGATGGTCAAGTCCCTTCTGCCAGTAGGGTCACACCTGCTTATAACTCTGCATAGCCTGCCCTCTGCCTGCCTCTAGGTTACAAGGGGTCTCCAGAGCAACACAAACACTGAGTAAAATCCCATACAGTATTGCTTAGGGCCAATGATGTAAAAACATCTTACATGTTCAACACTAGTCTATTAATTTTTAAATGTAATTGTTTTGCAACAGAGTCTTGCTATATGTATCTTAGGCTGGTCTTGAATTCAAGATCCTCCTGCCTCTGCCTCCCAAGTGCTGGGTCACAGGTGTGTACCACCATACCGCTACACAGATATAATATCTGTCTGTCTATCTATGGATCTATCTATCTATCTATCTATCTATCTATCTATCTATCTCTATCATATATGCATATCCTCTATGTTTGTATCTATCTATAATCCATCATCTATGTATGTATGTATTTAGATATCTATTATCTATGAATGTATCTATCTATCTATCTATCTATCTAAGAGCTGGAGATATAGCTCAGGTGGCAAAGTACTTATTTTGCAATAACAAAGCCTTGGGTTCCATCCCCAGCACCCATCACTCAGCCTGGTGGAGCATACCTGTAATCCTAGCACTTGGGAGGTGGAAGCAGAAGACGAGACAGTTCAGGTTGTCTTTGGGTATGTAGCAAGTTGCAAGCCATTCCAGCATACATACGTGAGTCCATCCACCCATTTGTGTATCTTTTCAATTCCCGTTGATCGACTCCAGGAGGGAGTGTGCTGTGGCTAAAGAGAGAGCTGACTAAACTAACTGAGCCCTGGGCATGAACTCAGAGGTTCTCACTGAAGCCAGGGATCCTCCAGAAATCCTCATGAGGGAAACTGAGGCTCGGAAAGCTCGGGGCAGTGAGCAGATAGAAGGAAACACAAGCATTTTGCCCACTCAGCTGCACTCTTGTCTCACAGGGAAGACCAGAGTTCAGCTGGCCCAGAATGCCCTGCTGTGATCCCAGCCTGACACAATATTTACAGAGCATTCCGATCTGTCACGGTCATGCCTGGGCACCTCAGAGTCACGTCTCTGTCGTGTCTGGGACTCCCCAGATGAGCAGTAGGAAGCAGGATGCCTTGTGGGAGCTCAGTGCTCTCCCATATGTCGGCTGTTGAGTGTCACCAGGTGGCCAAGAACTACAGGACCCACCTGGGACTTCCTCCATTCCCTATCTGCGAATGGAGTCTGTGCTTTGAATGATTGACAGTCAAGTGACGTGAGGCGCTGTCTTGAAGAATGAGACAAATTAGCTCACAGAGACGCAGACCCACGCTCCATCCAGCTCAGGGACTGTAAACAGTCTCCGCAACAAAAAGACCAAAGAGCTGGAGAGACAGCTCAGCAATTTTGCCATCTTCCAGAGGACCCTACCTGTGCTCCCAGCACCCACGCTGGGTGTTTCAGAGTCACCTATAGCTTCAGTACCAGGGGTCCGAAGCTTTCTTTGTGCCTCCTCGGGCACTTGCATGCATGTGCAGCATGTAAAGTCATGCAGGGATGCATGCATATTAAGTGAAATAAATAAAATAAGTAAGTCTTTACAAGGGGGTGGGGAGAGATGGCTCAGTGGTTAAGAGCACTGCCTGCTCTTCCAAAGGACCTGGGTCCAATCCCCAGCACCTACATAGTAGTTCACAACTGTCTGTAACTCTGGTTCTGGAGTCTGGCCTCCTTGGTCAGTGCACAGACATGGTGCACAGACATCCATGCAGGGGAAACACCCATCATACACACAAATGGAAATAGAACAAGAATTGTAAGAAAACGTCTTTCTTACAAAACCTTTGACTCACTGTGGGCCTCTTCTCATTTCCTCGTTGTTCTGTTTGCTGCTGGAGCAGCTCGCACGTCCTTTCTCCTTTCCTTTTGCACGACTGGTGACAGGAGGCAGAATCCAGCCCTTGCTGCACAGCGAGCTCCTGCTGAGACCCAGGCCCAGCTTGATTTCCGAACAAAGCCAGAGTGATATCCTGTGGTTCTGACGACAGGAACAGAAAGCTCAGTGAAGTACTCACGGGACACACCTGAGGTCTTTCTGGAGACAAGTGAGTGTCCTTGTCTTCTCCCCCTTTTGCAGGCCTCCACAGTCCATGTGCAAAGCTCGGGGTGGCCACATTGACAGTCCTCTTTTATTTGGGGGATCTCTGTGATTGCATTCATCCCAGATGGATCGCCTAGCTCCATCTCTCCAGCTCAAGAGCACCTGGTTAGCAGCTCCAGTCTGGCTCCTGCCTGGATTCCTCGATGACACATCCACAGGGTTCAGAAATTACGCTGTCAGCACTTCTGGGAGCCCATTCCCTGTCTATCACACCCAGATGTCTTATCTCTAGGCATCTTTTCCTTGCATGGACACAGAACAATAGGGGGTGGTAATATGCTGCTAGGCTCTCAGGTAAGTTATGGTTTGAGGGGACTGGTGTGATGGCTCAGCGGTTAAGAGAACTGGCTGCTTTTGCAGGGGGCCTGGGTTCGAGTCCTAGCACCTACACAGTGACTCACAGTTCAGGGGGAATCCAGTCTTTTCTGGCCATAGGCACCATATGGAGCATATGCATATAAGCAGGCAAAACACCATACACATAAAATAATAAAATAATTAAAAAATTATAACTGGGGAGGCTCAGGGAATGGCTCAGGGAGCAAATGTGCCTTTTGTTCAAGCATAATGACTTTAGTTCAAATCCCAGCTCCTACATAAAAGCTGAGATAGGATCAGGCTGGCCCCTGAAACCTCAGGGCTGTGAGGAGCAGGGACAGAAGGGTTTTCAAGGGAATGAGGTGCCTGACACCCTCCTCTAGCCTGCAAATGTACACACTGGCACACACTCAGACACACACAGACACACATATCATACACACAAAAGTGTGATAGATAGATACTTATGTGATATGCAGAGAGATGACTGAGCAGTTAAGAGAATTTGGTTCACCTAGGCAGTAGTAGTGCACGCCTTTAATCCCAGCACTGAGGAGGCAAGGCACGGGAATCTCTGAGTTCAAGACCAGCCTGATCTACAGAGTAAGTTCCAGGACAGGCTCCAAAGCTACAGAGAAACCCTGTCTCAAACCACCCAATATATGTGTGCGTGTTTGCGTGTGTGTGTGTGTGTGTGTGTGTGTGTGTGTGTGTGTGTGTATGACAGATGCCAGGGATGGTGGTGTGCACCTGTAATTCTGTCACTCAGGAGGTTGAGGGAGTATTTAGAGTTCAAGACTGCCCAGGCACTACACAGTGAGAACCTGTCTCAGAAAAAAAAAAAAAAAAAAACAGAGCTGTCTGGAAAACAGATCAATTTTTATGACATCTATAACAATGTCCCTCTACCTGGTTAGATGTATAGACACCAACATTTTTGGTCATTCCTATTTGTGATGTTTTGATAAGAATGACCCCCCACAGGTTCCTTCATAGTCTCCAGGAAGTGGCACTATTTGAAAGGACTAAATAGATTAGGAGGTGTGACTTTGTTGGAGGAAGTGTGTCACTGGGGGTGGGCCCATGCCAAGCCCAGAGTCTTCCTCTCAGCCTGCAGATCAGGATGTAGCTCTCAGCTACTGCTCCAGTGCCTTCCTATCCGCTGCCGTGCTCCCTACTGTGATAATAATGGGCTAAACCCCCGAAACTGTAAGCAAGCCCCCAATTAAATACTTTCTTTCGTAAGAGCTGCTTTGCTCATGGTTTCTCTTCGCAGCAGTAGAACAGTAACTAGGACGATTTTTCTTGTCTTATTACTTTGTCTAGGCCTTCAACTCAATGTTAAATAAATTGATTCTCTCTAATCCCCCTTTGTTAAACTAATTTCTTATGTGAGACAGGGTCTCAGTATATATTCCAAGTTGGCCTGGAACTTTCTATATAGCTCAGACTGGTCTCACACTCACAATCCCCCTGCCTCAGTGTCCCAAGTACTGGGATTACAGGCACACATCACCATTGTCTGACTAAGTCAACTTTAAACTATTTAAAGTCAGGCCTGGACAGGCTCAGCCCTGGTTTCAATTCCTAGCACCCACATGGCGGTTTACAGCCACCACACCTCCAGTTGAGTAGATACAATACTCTCTCCTGGCCTCTGGTGGCACCAGGCACCTTCATACATACATGCAGGCAAAACACACACACACACACATATGTAAGTAAATCTAAAAAATATAAAATAAAATAAAATAAAGATTTAAAGTACAAAGTGTTGACCATTATGTGGCAGGCCTCTTTGGGAATAAGGTAATAGTGACTTTAATTCTCTTAATTTAACTTAAGCTTTTAAAAATCACAGTAATGGAGCTAGAGAGATTGCCCAGCAGGTAAAGCATTTACTGCCAAGTCTGTACCTGAATTCCATCCCTGGAACCCACACAGTAGAGGGAGAGAACTGACTCAAGAAAGTTCTCCAACTTCCACGTGTGTGTGCACACATAGAATACATCAAAAGTCCTCTGACTTCCGCGTGTATGTGTGCACACGCAGAGTACATCAAAAGTCCTCCGACTTCCGCATGTGTGTATGTTGCACACATAGAATACATCAAAAGTCCTCCGACTTCTGCATGTGTGTGTGTTGACGCATAGAATACATCAAAAGTCCTCCGACTTCCGCGTGTATGTTTGTACACACACAGAGTACATCAGAAGTCCTCTGACTTCCGCATGTGTGCACATGCAGAATACATCAATTAACATAAAAACAACCAAATGAATAAAATGAAATCCCAGCAGTTTGATATCCCTCTATATAAAGAAAATATAGCCCTTCTTTTCCTTGGCTGTGAGTTTCAGATGGGAACCAGCCAGCACTGTCCCTCAAGGTGAGATCCAGATCCCAGCTTCCAAGAGAGTGGCTGGCTCTGTGGAGTCCAGAGGAGGCCCTAACCAGCGGGTTGGCTGAAGAGAAACTGTGTCATCTATTCATACCAACTCTGGGTTAGCACCTAGAATCTATTCAAATCACTATAACTCTCTTAGTCTTTTAGTCCCTCCATCTGTTCCTCCTTTCTTATGTTATGGGAGTTCCCTAGGCTGACTTCCCAGGGCTTAGCTCTGCTACAGCATCTGATGCCTTTTGTCCCTCCCTGCTACCTGGTTCCACCCAGCCCTCGTCCCAAGACTGACAGGAGCAGTGACCATTTGGGTCAGTTCTGCTGGTTGCTCTATTTTGTGGCTCATGGAGTGGACTATGGGAGGAAAAGGAATGACTTCTTTAAGGCCGCACAACCAGGCAGCAGTGCTGAGTCTGTACCTCCAAGCTCCAGGGTCCAAGATAAAATCACCCGCTTGACTGACTGCTCAGAGTAGATAGATGCTCCAGAAATAGTAATTGCTGGGCTCATGAGTCAGCTCAGAGGGCGCCACCTGCCCAGAACATGCCAGTCCCTGCGTTCTGAAATCCCAGAACTGTGAAAGACAGCCAAAGAACGTTAGTGAGTGTGGTGGCACATGCGTGCCCTTAATCCTTGCATTCCGGGGGGGGGGGGGCAGGAGGTGATCGCTGTGAGCTCAAGCCCAGTTTAGTCTACATCGTGAGTTCCAGGACAGCCAGGACTCCATAGACAGGCCCTGTCTCACACTTAGCGGAAAGGCCATTAACTCTTACTGCTCATTGGGTGCCAGGAGACACACACGTATCAACGTGTTTTCTTACACTTATTTATTTTTCTTTTTTTTTACTTATTTTTTTTTACTTATTTATTTTTCAAACTATTTAATGTTACATGCTTGTATGTGTGCCTGTGTGTATGGCTGTGCATCTGGAGTGAGAAGTGGCGTTAAGCACCTGGAACTGGAGCTAAGGTGGGAGCTGCCATGTGGATGCTGGGAACTGAACCTAGGACCTCTGCAAGAGCAGTTAGTGCTTTTAATGGCTGAACCATCTCTTCAGCTCCCTCAACTTAACGTTAAAATTGATCTGCACATGTGTACATCATGTGTGTGCATTTCTGTGTGTGTGAATGCAGGTGTGTATAAGCATCATGTACAGATCAGAGGACAACAATGGTGGATCTCTCTCTTCTGTGTCATTTGAAACACGGCCTCTCCTCATCAGCATACAGCTAGCTGACCCAGGAGCTTCTGGGATTCTCCCATCTCTACTTTCCATGTTTTTATTTCTTTTCAATCTTTCTAAAACAGGGTTATTTCATGTTTTAATTATTTGTCTCTGTGTCTTGTGTAGGTCTATCATGTAAGAGCTGGTGCCTCTGGAGAACTAGAGGAGTTGGATCCCCCTGGAGCTGGAATTACAAGTAGTTGTTAGCTGCCCAACATAAATCACGCTGGCCCTCCATAATAAGCGATAAACACTCTCAATCGCGGAGCCATCTTGATCCAGCTCTCTGCCTCCTATCTTGCTGTAGGAGGCCTGGGGTTGCAGGTGCTGCCCTAATCTGGCCCTGACTGGGGTTTTGAATCTCCGTGCTTGCACCGCAAGCATTTTCACCAACCCAGCCATCTCTCCAGTTCTCATTCCCACTTCTTCACTCCTCTCAACAGCTTGTTTGGCTAAGCTGCTTGCTGGGGGTCCAAACACTGAACTCGGGGCTGGAGCCAGAGCATCTCCATGGTGCACTGATGCAGGTCATCAGTGCCCCACGTGCTCAGAACGGTGACTTCATGAAGAGGTGAAGGATGCCACCGTGGCCAAAGTGTTCCTTCAGACCCTAACAGGGCACATTTGGGCTCTGGGCCTGCAACAGCTTGGACAGAGTGACTTTAGTAGTTCTCCCAAGCTCTAGAAGGAGCCCTTGGCTTCCTGCTTCCCGTCCCGTCTGTCATGCAATGGAATGGAAGATAGATCATCCATCAGACCCTTTGCTACATTTTCCCTGAATCCGTGGGCAGAGACCCAGGGTGCCACGTGGGTGGGTCAGAGTCTCATGGTGTCCTTCGAGGGGAATCTTGGGAGGGTTTCCTGACACTCCCTCCTCCAGACCTCCTGGTGGGTTTTTGTTTGGTGCTAAGATTTCGGGTCTCTCTGACGGTAGCAAGGGTACAGAAGAGCAGGACGCCTTGGGGTAAGACTCCGAGTATCTGGAGTACCGAGAGTCTCCACTATTCTCACCCAGTGCCATTTTTCTGGGCTTTCTTGAAAAAGTTAAAAGATAGACCTTGTCTGCCCTGCCACCCCCACCTCTCATCTGTCCGGCTTGCTGAATCTCTCCCTTGTGCACCCCAGCAGGGAAACTCGCCCCTCCCAGCTTTGTTTTCCGTAAGGGGAATGCTGGGGACAGGCGCAAAAGTGTCACCCACTGGGAGATGAGAGAAATGGCATTGGCCTCCATCCCAGAACCTTCCTTTCAGCGTGGAGGAAACAGGGTGGTCCTCAAAAACCTCTGATTCTTTCCATTAGGGTGGGGACAGTGAGGGAGAAGCTGGGAAGCGTTCAAGGCCGTTCTTGGCTACGTAGCAAATTTAAGGCTAATCTGAAATATATGAGACCCTTTCTAAAGAGAAGTGGACAGGACGGGAGCGGATCCGTCAACTTTCTTTGAGTGTTCTCCCCTCCCCCCTCCGCCCCACGCAACATACAGAGACGGATTCCCCACCCGTCACCTCCGGGAACCCTAATTGGGGGATTTAAAGGGACACCCCCTGCGGGACACGGCCACCCTAAACTAAGTCTGGGAGTCCGAGGACCTCGTCCTGGCCCCGCCTCCCGCCGGACGGCGCAGGACGCGGGGAGGAGAGCCCGGGAGGGGGGGCGAGGTCCGCCCCGAGAAGGGGCGTGTGGCCCGGGCCGCTGGCTAGCGAGCGGTCCGCCAGTAGGGGAGGGCAGAAAGTTCGCGTCCCCAACCGACGGACTTGAGCGCGGGCGCGGCGAGCAGCGGGAGGCGGCGGCGGCCGGCAGAGGCGCGGCCGGGGCATGGACAGCGCGGCCGCCGCCTTCGCCCTGGACCCGCCGGCGCCCGGCCCGGGGCCCCCGCCCGCACCCGGTGATTGCGCCCAGGCGCGCAAGAACTTCTCGGTGAGCCATCTCCTGGACCTGGAGGAGGTGGCGGCGGCCGGGCGCAGGGCTGCCGGGCCGGTGGCGGGGCCCGAGGCGCGGGAGGGAGAGACGCGCGAGCCGTCCGGGGGCAGCAGCGGCAGCGAGGCTGCGCCGCAGGACGGTGAGTGTGCGGCGTGGGAACCAGCCGGGGGGCTGCGGGACTGGGAGCTACCGGGATCCCTTCGCTGAGAAACTCGGGCGGTGGGGCTCACTGGCTGAGGGATCCCCGGGCTGCGGGACTCCGGGGTGGGCGGAGGGACTCACTGACTGTGGGGATCCAGACTCTGGGACTCCTAGGCTGAGGAATATTCGGCTTGTAAGATTATGGGACCCTCGGATACTGGGACCCCCACCCCCAGCTGCGAGATCAAAGCTACAGAGACCCGTGGCTTACAGGATCCCTGAGCTGCGGGACCCTGACCGTGGAACTGGGGTGTGGGACACACGGTTTGCGATACTGTGGCTATGGGCCCCAGCTCCAGGAACCCGCTACCTGCGGGATCCCAGCTGTTGGCTTGTTCACAACGGGAGCTACAGTACCAGAAGGTACTGCCCAGCGGTGAGCTGCTGTTGTCTCAAAAGCTCCTCCTTCGGAGGGGACCCTCTTTGAATCAGATCCACTTACAGTCGTGTGACTTCATGAAAACTCGCTGCCCTTGCATTCCATACCCACCTACCCTCAGAAGCTGGTGCTGTTGGGGAAACTGAGGCTGTGAAAAGGTCAAGTCACTTAGTCAAACTAGATTCAGCCCCTCTGAGCTAAGACAGGTCTTATGGTTTGTGGGGTGGGCCTGCCTGCACAACCACACCCTTCAATTCGGTTCGGGGTGGAGGAATTCTCAGAGGAGGATAGCCAGCTAGGCCTGTTTCCCCTGCAAAAGTTAAAGATCATCTGGAAGGGGCTTTAAAAACAAACAACCCATCCAAATACTGCCTCCCCCCCCCACACACACACACACAATCACACAGGGTTGTAGAGTCTTCAGCTCTGTTTTTCAAAAAAGATGGAGAAGTTGGTGGGAAATAAAGATGTGGGGCTAGACTTGGGGGAGGGGCGACTGGGAATGAAGGATTCCAATGACACAGAAGTTCCAGTCTGGATCCTGTAGGTGAGGAGCAGGGCAGAAGGATGGCCAGAATCACCAAAATCACCTAGGTGCTGGAGAGGGGTGTCTGAGGCTAACACCTCTGTCCCCTAGCTCTGGGACTTTACTGTCCTGCTGGCTGTGCTGGGACACCTGACTGTCTATAGATCCCCAGTGTGTGTAGAGGTGATGAGAGAGGAGTTGGCATCTCCCCACCTCCCCTCACACCCTAAACACTCACTTCCTGTCCTAGGCTCAGAGTGGGAGGGGTACTCAGGCAGGCTGGGAAGCCAGAGGTGACGATGGCACGCTCTGAAACCAAGCCTGTGAACATGTGTGTCCTGGGACATCCAGGAAACACCGCCTGATAACATCCACTGCGTCCAGACCGGGTTGGGCAGCCATGCATGGTGCTCAGCCCCAGGAGGCCCCTGCCTTTGGTGCTGGTGACCACTTCCCACCACTCACAGAGGCCCTGCCGTTCTCTTCCCTCGGGTGTTGGGTGATGGATGATGAGTGAGCTGACAGTCCCGGGAGTCGGGTTTTAGATCCTGGATGGAAAAGTAGAGGGAACGGGGCCAGTTCCGGCCAGAAGAAAAGTGAGGTGTGATATGCTCCATGGTCTCTGGTTTCAGCTTGGTGACTGAGGCTGTGGCATGGGACAAAGGGTGATGGGGACGAAGGAGAGAACACTGGCATTCTGGTATAAGAGGACAGAGGTGCTGGCCCTGGTAGGAGACAGGCAGTACAAGCTCTGATTTCTTTGTCACATAGCCTACCACGGAGATTCTCAGTCTGTGGGTTATGACCCCTTCACCAAACCTCTATCTCCAAAAATACTTACGTTATGATTCATATCGTAGCAAAATTACAGTTACGAAATAACAACGAAAATTTAATGGTCAGGGTCACCACAACATGAGGAACAGTATTAAAGAGTCACAGTGTTAGGAGGGTTGAGAACCACTGGTCTACAAGGTCCCTAAATGGACGCCTTTCCCTATGCACAGATTGCCAGTGTCAGCTAGTGTGTGAGTACCCAGATGGCGCCAATGGCAGCTCTAGGAAGCTGGGTGGGTAGTGGGTGTCCCCTATGGCCTTGGTATCTGGCCAAACTCATGAGAGCTGCCAGACTTTTCCTCGGGTGCAGCTTCTTGCACATTGGGGTGTCTGAGGGCACAGGACATGCTGGGTGTGGGGTCAGGTGGGAGATCCAAGGCTGGGCTCAAGAAATCACTCCTTGTCTTGGAAATTATAGCCAGCCTTTGCTCCTGGGACAGCAGTGGTTCAGGGGTACCCTGCCAAGTGTCCCTCTGGGCTGGAGTCTACAGACAGAAGGTAGAGGAAGGAGAGGCTGGGGCGACTTCCTGTTGTCCCCTTGGTTAATTGTCCCTTTCTGCATCCATGGTTTGGGTTCACAGTCCCAAGGCCTCTAAAGAACAGGAAGAAGGGACCTGTCCTTTCCACATCCCTCTGAGCCCAGCCTGAATGGCTGGAACTGGTGGAAAGAGGGTACCAGGTGAAGGAGGAGCTTAGAGTCCCGGAGTACACAACGCCCTGGTTCCATCCCCAGCACTAGAAGAGAGAGAGGAAGGAGGGGGGCATGGAAGGATGGGAGGAAAATAGACAGACCTTGGGGTGCCAGGACTTCCCCCCGGGCAGCACATGTGGGCAGTGGGCTGTGCTTTAACTCCAATCCTGAGCCTTTGGCACCTCCAGGGCACAAGCACTCTTGAAAGCCAATCTCCCTGTGGCTTCCGCAGGGTGGAGATGCCCCCTAATAGAAACATACAGGTTACTGGTGGGGGGAGAGAGAACTCTTGTTTTCATCCTGACAGTTAAAAAAACCAAGCCAAACCAACCAATTGAGCAACAAACTAAAATCCTTTTGTTTTTTGAAAGTCACTGGTAGCCCCAGCCCATGTCTGCCAATGACGTTCCAAGCCCTTGCTCCCCACACAACTGGCTGCTGAGTAGGCTGAGGCTTCGCTAGTGACTCAGAACAAACCGGGGTCTCAAGTTCCTCCCGAACCAAATGCTGAGCTATGCCAAGCACGTTAGGAAAATAAACCCTCGTTCTCTGCCTTTGCGATGGCATACAACAAAAGAAACCACATTAATAACCTCGAGTTTCTTGAAAGCATTCCCTCCTGTGGACAAGGCGGAAACCAGGCCATGGACACGCTGAGAAAATAAACATGGCCCCAGGAGCTGAGCAGAGAGGCCTGAGTCAGGGCAGGCTGGGCCCTGCTTGGTGCTCGTACCTGTTTGGAGAAGCTTAGGATGCTGGGTTGCCAGGGAGACTAAGTGGATCTCACAAGGTTTGTGTGGGTAGATTTTGGGTGATGGGACACCTGCAATCCGATAAGGTCCTGGGGGAGCTGAGCCCTTGTAAGCTGAGTGGCTGCTGGTAATTGGGGGGACCTGCACCTTCTCTGTGCTAACCGGGACCAGAGGGCCAGCAGAAGTCCTGAGGAATCACTGGGTTTCAGAGATGGTAGACTTCCAATCTATCAGTTTTCATTTCATTGTCATTTTGGTTTTCTGACTGTCTCATGTCACCCAGGCTGGCCTCAAACTTGCGACATAACTGAGACTAACCTTGGATTCCTTAGCCTCTTCCTCCACCCCACGGACCGTGCCCCATCTTCAGTTCGTCTTTGCTGTGCTAACACATGGCTAGTCTGGGATTTACCATGGCCCACTTGTAAGTGCACAGTCCAGCAATATCCTTGTACTGCAGAGGTCCCTTTCTGCCACACCAGCTCCCCTGTAGTCCGGTCCCCATTTTACTTTCCCGTGAACCTGACCACATTAGGTCCCTCTACAGTGTTTGTCCCTTTGTGTCTGGTTATTTCGTTCTGAGTTCACCCATGTGCCATGGGTTCAAACTCCTGTCCTTTACAGGGCTGAATGGTATTTCACTGTGTGGCTGGACTGTAGTTCACTTGTCCACTTGACAGTGGACGGTGATTATGGGCCGTGCTTCTGCGAGTATGGGTAAACCTGCAAAGGCCTCTGTACTTCTCCTCATGGAATTATTAGGTTATGTGGTAATTCATAATTCATATATATGTTTGGGGTTTTTTTTATTTTCAAGACAGGGTTTCTCTGTAGCTTTTTTTTTAAGATTTATTTATTTATTATGTATACAACATTCCTTCTGTATATGCTTGCAGGCCAAAAGAGGGCACCAGATCTCATTATAGATAGCTGTGAGCCACCATGTGGTTGCTGGGAATTGAACTCAGGACCTTTGGAAGCCTGGTCAGTGCTCTGAACCTCTCCTCATGGAATTATTAGGTTATGTGGTAATTCATAATTCATATATATGTTTGGGGTTTTTTTATTTTCAAGACAGGGTTTCTCTGTAGCTTTTTTTTTTAAGATTTATTTATTTATTATGTATACAACATTCCTTCTGTATATGCTTGCAGGCCAAAAGAGGGCACCAGATCTCATTATAGATAGCTGTGAGCCACCATGTGGTTGCTGGGAATTGAACTCAGGACCTTTGGAAGATCAGTCAGTGCTATTAACCTCTGAGCCATCTCTCCAGCCCCTCTGTAGCTTTTTTGGTTCCTGTCCTGGAACTAGCTCTTGTAGACCAGGCTGGCCTCGAACTCACAGAAATCCGCCTGCCTCTGCCTCCCGAGTGCTGGGATTAAAGGCGTGCACCACCACCGCCTGGCCATATGTTTGGTTTTTTGAGACAGGGTCTCTCTATGTATCCCTGGATGTCCAGGCACATCCGTGTGGATCGAACTCACATAGATCCACTTGCCTCTGCCTCCTTGAGTTCTGGGATAAAACCATCTGCTAGCACTAATGGCCATGGTTAATATTCTAAAAATTTTGTGTGTGTGTGTGTGTGTGTGAGTGTGTGTGTGTGTGTTTGAGCACATGTGGGCGTGGGGTGGAGTACAGGAATGCATATAGAAGTCAGAGGACAGACTTGGGTGTCCACTTTCATCTCCCATCTTGTTTGAGACAGATTTTCATTGGCGCTGTGCACACCAGCCTCACTAACCTTCCAGCTTCTAGGCACTCCCCTGTCTCCACTGGACATGCAGTTTTCCATGAGTTCTTGGGATTTGAACTTCGGTCTTCACACTTGCATAGCAAGCTCTTTACCACTGAGCCATCTCACCCGGCTCTCACATTTAATTTTCTAAGAAATTATGGAGTTTTCCACAACAGAATTTGACCAGCCTCTTCGTGACTGATTTGGGGGCAGGATAATGGCAAATATGGCTTGTAAGATAGGAGTGGGGCTGGGGGGACAAAGGGCTCTCTCAGAAAGGAGTCTTTGGGAGGAGAGCTTGCTCTGAGGCTGCTCCCCCCCCCCCCCTGCCGTTCTTCCATTTTCCGAAGGACTGCACTCAGAAAGTACAGGATCGGGACGACAACACCCAAGTCCAGCTCCCGGCCTTCACTGCTCTTACCATGAGTGACTCCAGACAAGTCTCCATCTCCTTTGGGTCCCCACTGGAACCACGAGTGGGTGATACACACGGATAGCTGTGGGGTCCCTCCCCGTAGTTCTGTCCAAGCTAGAAAAGCCCTGTGGTCGTTGTTCCTGGGGACACAGCCCTGAGCTGGGCCTGGTACCTAGGACCTCAGGCAGGAGAAGAGGTTGCCTGGTGTGTGCCCAGGGTGTGGAGAGGGACTTGCGGCAGACTGTCAGGGCAGCTGGGACAGCGATCAGCCCCCTTTGTCTTTACCTTCAGGAACAGCACCTCACTAGACTCAGGGTGCTCATCCTCCTCCATCTAGGAACTCCTAGGGGTGATGCTGGAAGCACTGCCTGGTGCCTCGGTCTGACCTGTTCACAGCCACCCTCAAGGTCTAGCTGAACCCTGATGCTCAGTGCAGCCGTCTGCAAAGTGGGCTTGCACCTTAATTCATTTGTTGCTTTTGTTGTTTTTGTTGTTATTGGGGTGTGTGTGTGTGTGTGTGTGTGTGTGTGTGTGTGTGTGCGCGTGTGTGTGGGTGATGGCTCTTGGGTGGAGGTAAACATTTATTTACTTTATTATGTATACAATATTCTGTCTGTGTGTATACCTGCAGGCCAGAAGAGGGCACCAGATCTCATCACAGATGGTTGTGAGCCACCATGTGGTTGCTGGGAATTGAACTCAGGACCTTTGGAAGAACAGTAAGTGCTCTTAACCGCTGAGCCATCTCTCCAGCCCAAAGGGTAACTTTAGAGAGCTGGATCTGTCCTTTCACTGTGCATTCTAGGAACCAATATGGACATCAAACCAGTCTGGACATTGAACTAAGGTTGGCGGGTTCATAAGTGAGCACTTTAACCCACTGAGCCATCTTGCCAGCCTGTCATCTGTAGAATGGGAACAAGGGGTGTTCCTTATGGGGGTGGAGCAAGTCCTAAGCAGTTCTGTGACATGTAGTAGGTGCTCACTCAATGCAGAGTTTCCAGGCAGCTCCTTGAGATATTTACAGGGCTTATGGTTCTCATAATTTGAAGGTCCAGAGAGGTGGAATCACCTGCCCAAGGTTGCTCACAGCCGGGACAGATGTCCGGCTGGCATTGGGATTCTAAGTTCAGGCATTTTTTTCTCCAACACAGCCCAGTATGTGGGTGGGAGAAGCTAGGAACAGGAGCTCCATGGATGCTGGGGAGACTGGCTATGAGGCTTGGGAGCTGAAGGGGTGAGGAGGTGGGGATGAGACTGGAGGACTGATGAGTAGAGACTCGTGTGCAGGACGGGGTTTCTGAGCACTTGGATAGAAAGGGTGGATGTCAGCCAAGGAAGGTGGCAAGCACACCCTTAATCTCAGCACTCAGGAGGCAGAGGCGGCAGGAGGATCCCTGTGAGTTCAAGGCCAGCCTGGTTTATAGGGAGAGTTCCAGGACAGTCAAGGCTACACAGAGAAACCCTGTCTCAAGAAAGGAAGGAAGGAAAGAAGGAAGAAAGGAAGGAAGGAAGGAAGGAAGGAAGGAAGGAAGGAAAGAAGGAAAGAAGGAAGGAAGTCAGGGAAGCTGTCAGGGAAGATCAGGAAGAACTCTGTGGCTTCATGATGCCTCCATTCCAAAGAAGTGTGGCTGACTCCAGGTGGAGGCAGACTTGAGGTGACTTAAGGGAAGCTGATGTATTCCTGAAAATGTCATAAGGAAGGAATCCTAGGGGAATGGGGATGAAACTTAGTGAGCGGCATGCTTGCTTAGCACAAAGCTCGCATTAAATCCCAGGCACCACGTAGAACTGAGCGGGGTGCACACTTGTAATCCTAGCATCAGGAAAGTGGATGCTGGAGGATCAGGAGTTCAAGGTCATTCTCAGGTACATAGTGAGTTCAAGGTTAGCCTGAGCTATGTGAAACCCTGCATCCATGGGGGGGCAGATTCTGTTGGATGCCTGGTTGGGAGGCTGAGAGAGGACAAGTAGGACGATGTGGAGATGGAGCTGAAGACTATTTGAGACACATGGAGAATGGCTAGGAGCCCACAGGCACCTCAGCCAAGTGCTGTGTGTTGGCAGGGTTCTCACCTGCCTTGACTTCCCTACAGCCCTGTGACATGGGTCCTTTGATTACCCCCATTTTATAGAGAGGAAAATGGAGGCTCAGGGAAGACAATCTATGTAACAGCGTTGGTCACACTAGTCCTACATGAGATTCCAAACTGGGTGTGTCTTGTCCCAAAGCCCTTGATCGCTCCCAAATCATCCTTCTTGCCTTGGAGGTACTGAGATGCAGGCCCAGGGCTGCCTCATATCCCCTGAGAGGTGTGGATATACTTGGAGGCCAGGAGGTAGTCCGGGGAGGGAAAGAGAATGGAGCACATCCAACCTTGTGACATGCGCATGAGGGAGGGTGACGGCTGCCAGGCGGCTTTGGGGGAGTTTAGGGATGAGAAAGTGGGAACTGCTGTCTCTTCCCTTCCCAACACCCATCTCCAGACACAGACCCAAGACAGCTGTGGAGGGTTCCAGTGCAGGAGCGTGGCAGGAGGTCCCCCTCCCAGCTCCCCAGTTCCTGTCCATCAACCCAATCCACCTGTCATCGGCCTGCCCACAGATCCAGTCCTTCAGCCATGCTCTTGGGAGCTGGCTTAGAGCAGATGGAGCAGAAAAGACTGACTCCAGCATCCGTCCTCCCAAAGCACCGTCTTTCCATCCGGGAATGAGCCTTTAGCTTACAGTAGAAAGAGTTCCCCAGCTAACAGAAATTTACCAACTGCCTTTCCATTTCCATTGTAGCTTAGGGGTGAGAACATTGTCACCTGCTAGCATTTGGGGACCACATGGTGAGTTGCCTGTCCTGGACTCACAGTCGCAGAGTGACAACAGACCCGCAAACACACATGCCCCACCTGGTGTGTGCATGCTCACACACCCGCGGTGAGGCTCCAGCAGGCCCAAATAATCCTACCAGGCTTTTTGGACGAGGCTGGCTCCGGTCCCCATAGAGTGGCAGAGCTCCCTGGCTGGCTACATGGGTTGAGGGTTAAGAGCTCTTACGAGGTGTTGAGTAGGAGAGAGCTGTGGGGCTTCCTGTTCAGAGAGAGCCTGGGGGTGGGGTGGGCATGCCTCCATATCCTCTTATGGTGGTCAGGGCCACAGACTGGGCACCATCAGCACCCACTGATCCATCAGAGAGGGCAAGGTTTGTCAGACTGAGAGGAATAGCTTCCTGCTGCCACATAAGAGGCCACAGTCTCCATGGCTTACTGGTCTACCAAGCATAGCAGAGAAAACCCTATGACATGACCACTGCTTCTCCATTCTCCCCGGAGATCTGAACTCTGAACACACCGGGGTCCTGCTTGCCTGTAGCTTGGGTTCCTCCCACATCTGTTTGTTCCCTGACTGACTCTCAGGAGGGGGTGGGGTGGCGGCGATGACAGGATGCCATCCACATGGGGCCCTTTATGGGTAATGATATTTTTTATTGTGCCCTAAAAATGAAGCATGCTCTGGAAGAGATTAGCTTGGGGCTTTCTTTAAGATGGATTCTGCTCGCCTGTGTGTGGGATGGGCCGCCAGGATATCTTTAGGCTTTAGTGGTAGGAAAGGGTAGGCAGAGGTAGGGGCCGAGCTGAGGCCTGGGAGGCGGTCCTCAAAGAAGAGCCCTGTGGAAGACAGCAGAGGAGCGTCAGGCTTGGGGACTGGGTGGCCTGGAAGCTTCCACAGGGGGACACTTCTCCCTCTGACCCCAGAGCAGAACAAACTCCTCTGTAGCTCAGGATATGGCGGTGAGAGCCTGTTGTCTCTGTGATATTGCTGCCCAAGCAGATGTAAGAGGGGCCCTAGACAGGGGCCAGAAAATCAGAGTGTCCACCTGATCCTACCCAGCACTGCCTCTGAGCCTGGACTCTGCATCCTGTGTATGAAATGACCTAGCTGTACCATCTGTTTCGGGCCATATTTGATGAGATTCCAGCAATCACCTGGGAAGCTGGTTGAAATGTATTTACAGACTCGGGAATCAGAGTCCCTGGCTCCTGCATGCAAAAGTCCCCCCTCTGCAAGACTTTGTGTTGATTTTAGTTTGATTCAGTTTTTAGGAGCATGATCTTGTGTAGCCCAGGCTGGACTGGAAGTCATTATATAACCAGGGATGACGATGAATGCTTGTTCATCTTCCTGCTTCCCCCACCCCAGTCCTGGACTTTGTGCATCTAGGCAGAGCACCCACCAATTGAGATACAGTGCAGGCCCCCAGATGAGTTTGGTACCCTGCTAATGACTGATCTTCCAGAGCTGATTGCATCTTATCACTTCCGTTTCCTGATGGAGAAACAGCCCTCTTGGTGATGGAGCATTTGCATAGGGTGCCATGGAAACATGAAGTCGGAGGATCTGGAGGGGTGACTGCACGAGAGAGAGGGTCCCAAGAGCTAGCCGGGATAGCTGCTTTTATCTACCCGCTGTGTTTGGCATTGCCCGAGGCACCCTGAGAGGTTGGGATAAAGCTGTGATGGGCCAGAGTCCTGGATGGATCCCCACCCTCAGTGTCCTGACTGTGCTCCCACCTCCTGCTGTGGTGCCCAGGGCCCAGCTGGGCTCAGTTAGAACCTCATCACTTCTGGCACTCTTTGCCCATCATCCTGAGACCCGCTGCTCTGCTACCCTCCCTGTCTTGCCCATCACACCTCCCGTGGCTCTCCTGGCAGGGGGTGAGGGGGTGGGGCCGTCCCTGGGCATGAGTATCTGCAGTCCCCAGTGGGACAGCCATTTCTTTCCAGATTTTGTTCATCAGCCCCTCGACCCCCTCCTCCCCGTCTGTCCTCCCAACTACTGTTCCCCCATGCCAGCCTCCCTTCTTGCCTTGGGCGCAGCCGTTCACATGCCAGGGATGGCGTTATTAAAAATGACATTTAACCAGGGCTGGAATTACCACTCGGATGGCTGCAAACCTCGGAATCAAAGCAGAGCCGCGGGGCGGGTGCGCCTGGCAGGGGCCTTGCAGCCTTCCCGCCGCCAGAGCTCTGCGAAGGCTTCCCACATAAAACCCCCGCAGACCAGCGAGGTCTTGAAAGCCAGCGCACCTCCTTTCATTAGACTAACAAATAACACGTAACAGAAAACATCTGTTCACAGCAGCCCTAATGCTCTCAAGATGGGCTGCTGGTGGCTGGTCTAGCCAGTGGGCACCCAGTAAGCAGGGTGCAGGTTATGGCATCCCTGCCTGACCTCATCCTACACCCGTGGGACCAAGATCCCGCTCCTTTTCTTTGTATCTTTCAGGCTTAGCCGTTCACCCTCCCTTCTCACTGATAAGGATTTGTAATCTGAGGGTCTGTATGCAAGGAGGCGGGGCCACTAGCTGACAGGCACCACAACCCTGACATTTAGGAGCGATATGGGTTCCGAGAACTACAATTACAGACCCCGTCTGAGTCCTGGCCAAGGCCCTGAGCCAATGGTGTGATGTTGCCGCATTGCTCAGAGGGCTTCCTGCTACGCCCCTACACACACAGACACACACACACACACACACACACACACACACACGTACACACACACGCACATACACACGGCCAGCCTAGTCTTCAGAGTGAGAGGGAGAATGAATCTGCTGCCCCTATAGAAGCTAGATGCCCTGCAAAAGTTCCCTCCACCACCAGCTCTGGTCCCCAGAAGCTGGAGAGGTCCTTTGCTACACACATTATTGAAAGTTGGGGGCCAGGAGGCCACGTACCCTCCAGAATTGTAAGTCTGAGCCACACAGCTCAAATGTGGAGAAGGAAGGCCCGCATCCCACACCAAGGGGAAAAGGGCCCGGGAACATGCCAGCACTAGCCACACGCTGGCTCCTTGCTTCCCTTCCCTTCGTGACCAAACCACACAAAGAATTTCTGCCATCCCCTGAGAGACAATGATGCGAGACTGTATCTCCCTTGCCACAATCATCTCTGCCCTCTCATTTAAGAAAGCTAGATGGGGCCTCGAGAGATGGCACAGAGGTTAAGAGCTCTGGCTGCTGGGCTAGAGGTTCTGAGTTCCCAGCAACCGCATGGTGGCTCACAACCATCTGTAATAGGTTCTGGCGCCCTCTTCTGGCCTGTAAGTATACATGCAGAGCATCCATACATAAACTAAATAAAATAAAAAAGAAAGCTAGGTGGCAATCATCTATTTGGTCATTTATTCATTCTGCACACAGGCACCTTATTGCTACATGCCAGTGAGCTGGCCATATGTTTCCCCTGAGGGCTTGGAGTCCAGCAGGGGGTAGAATAGATTCCCTGCTACTCTACCCATGGCTGGTTTGTCCTGGGAGCCTGTGGTGAGGTGGAGCACTGTCCCCCAACTCACAACTCAGGGACCCAAAGTGACTTCAGCATCTCTTCCTAGGGACCGCTGTGCCCATGTCCTTCTGTGCATGGCTGCAGATGGCCAGGTTGCTACAACGTCCTCTTTTTGATGCTGCCCAGGCCCTGTCGAGGTTGGATTTCTATCTGCCCTCTTTCCACCAAGAATCTGCTTTCGAGAGATTCATTAGACTCCCCGGCTGGGCCTGGCTGGGGCTGGGGGTGTGCAGGACTGGAGGAAAGGGGTAGTGAGTTTCTTGAGACATCCTGTTTTAATTGGGAGGCCAGCCTCTCCCGCAGAGCTGGTTCCCTGGGCACTACAACCCAGGGAGGAGAGTGTCTTGCCTCTAAGCAGGAAATTACGGAAGACAACAAGTAAAAACTGCCACTCTGGTTTCTTTGGGAAGGGAAAAAGAGAAGGCCCAGATCTAATAGCAGCTGAAAGCAGGTTCGTTATTTAAAGAAAACTGTTGCTGGGGCTGCAGATTTAACAGGAGAAGGTGGAGGGGGTCTAAAGGGGTCTGGTTTCTGTATCAGGGCAGGGGAAGTGAGGGCAGTGCCTTGGTAACTGGTCCCTTGTTCCTTGCCTGTCTTGGGTGTCTCACTCATGCCAAGCCCATGCTGGGTCCCGTGGTGAAGGCGCTGCCTGGCTATCACCAGCGGGGACAGTTGAGGGAGCTGGTTCTGGAGGAGGGTAGCATTTCAGAAGGGACCTAGAGCCAGAGTGAGGGAGCAAGAGAGGGGTCCTGAGGGCACTGGGGGAGGGAGGAGAGATACAGAGGCTTCGGGTGGGGAAGGTGCCTAACTGTCTCTGAAGCAGGAACGAGAGGCAGGAGATGTCCCAAGAGCATATCCTTCAAGAGTGGCCATTGTTAGAGCCATGCCTGCTGATACAGGCTTGTGGTGGAAGCTACTCTAAAGGCTGGGGATTTTGAGTTCAAGGTTTGTGTGGGCCATTTTATGAGATAAAAATGAAGAGAAAGGGGTGGAGATGTAGCTCCATGGTCAAGCCCTTCCTAAGATGGAGGCCGAGGCCCTGACTTCTGCCCTCAGTGCTGCAAGAAAGAACAGAGAGGATATTTCTTTTTCTCTCATCAAAAATTCCCACTTTTGATGTATGTGCATTGGGGATACTTCCCCACATTTGTGGGTGTCTGAAGTGTGAAAACCACTCCCATAATTAACAAAGGTCTGATGTGGAAACAGCTGCTGTGTCACAGTTACCCTGAGCCTTCTGGGAGGGGCTGCTCACAAGCCCAGCCCAGCCTGGCCCTGCAAGGAGGGCAGTGTGGCACCCCCACATCAGGGACCCTCAGAGGTGTCAGGAGACCTCTTCTGTGTGGGTGACTGGGGCTGAGCGAGGAGGTTTGCCACTCCCACCACCTGCCCAGTGGCTTTGCTAGTGCCTAACTTCGCAGCCCAGGGTCTCCACCCACAGGACACATTCGCTGGATGTGCCTAGCTTGCCCTGTGGCCCGAGTCCTCCCAGAAGCAACAGCGATGTTGAGCTGCAACCCCTTGCTTGGCTGAGGCAGGGCCTGCTCGTTGCTCCCATGCAGACAGAGGCATGGTGCTTTATTCTCCGTGGTATCCATGTAACCGTAGCTAATTTCATGACAAATGGCATCCCTAAAATACAGCACAACTATTTTTATAATGTGGTGTTTGAGGTTAAAAATTCAAATTAGAGATTAATTGCTGTTTCCAGATCTGTGGATAAGATGGCTTTGGTTCGACGTGTGTCCCCAGAGCTGCACGAGGCCTTGTATCATGTCTAGAATATGCATGCACATATGTCCATACACATGCCTTGGGGGGCCAGCACCATTGGTCAGTGCAGTATTTGCGTTCATTGCAGTGCTGACCACCCCTCCCGCTTCCTTCTTTACCCAGGACTCAAGGGTCCAAGTAGTGACCAGATCAGGCTCCCCTTTGCAGAGACAAGCAGCTCCAGAGTTTGGGGAGCAGATGACAGAGGGAATGCATAGAGTAGGGGCGTCAGAGAAGGAAGGGAAAGGGCCAGGTGAACCTCCTTTGCCCACTCTTGGCTTCCCCGGCAGCCTCTTTCCCGCAACCTCCAAATCAGAACCAGATGTCAAAGTGAGGTCTGAGGCAGGATGGATGGGCGAGGTGGGAACTCTGCCAGGCAGGGAGGCTTGCCAGACCAGCTCTGTTCCCAAGAGGGTAGGTGTGGGAAGGGTGTCCCTCAACACACACAGATCAGTTCAGAGCCCCCCCCTTCCACACACACACACACACACACACACACACACACAAGACTTCTGGTCTCTGGGGAGCTCAGTCGTAGCTTCTCAGCTTGGTGGCCACCCTGGAGACCTGAAGTGACCCTCCCTCCACTGTCCCAATTTCTGAAGATGGATGTGATGTGGCTATTGGGGGTGGAGTCAGAGAGCAGTAGCTCCCCGAGGGGCTGTCGGCCCAGGGCTTTGTCTGTGTGTCTAAGTCCACAGAAGAGGAGGTCCAGGGAACCAGTGGAGCCAGAGGCTTCCCTCTGTGAGCCTCAGGGGAAGGTGAGGTGGTGGCCACACCTGCCCAGAGGTGAGGGTTGTGATAAAGGGAACTCGCGCCCCGCAGCTTGTTGCGTCCATACCTGCCCTCATTCTTCCTTCCATGACTGTTATTGGCAGCGCCTGCGTTGGAAAGAGAGAATTCTTTGTGCACACAGACACGCCCTTGGCAGCTGCTGGTCCCAAGGGACCCTCATCTTCTCAGCATAGGGATGAGGGAGTGTCCCAACCCAAACCAACTCCATATTAAGGCAAAAACTGTCCCTCTGCCTCCAGCCCACCCTGGGGCGGGGCAGGGAGAGTAGGTCTGTCTAGCTGGTCTTTGGCTGGCAGGTAGGGGGCCAAGATGACGTGGGAGGTGCAGCTGTGAGTCCACCCTTGCCGGAGAGCTTTGCCTGTTCCAGGGGACAGCTACAGGGTCACCAGTTTTGCCCTCAGTCTCTGGCACAGCAGATAGACACAAAAGCCTGGGGGGGGCTCCATCTTAGGGTTCCCTGCTCCAGGTGCAGACCTCAGGTTGTGAGCCTACCTCCCCTCCAGTAGCTCCTATGACATGGCCTGCAGAGCCACTGTGAGATCTCCAGGTGATGTCTCGGTCAGCATGGAGTCTCAGCTGCACCCTGCTTTGTGACAGTGGTTAATAGTCTCTGTCTTAGGGGCCCCTGCTACCAGGACAGGCTGCAAAGATCCATATGCCCTGCAGCTACCAGAGGGACCCATCAACTGGCATATGGAAAGGACAGGACTGGGCACCCAGGAGAAAGCATTCCCAAAGCAGGTCCATCCGGTGTGGTCCTGCACAGATACAGAGGGTGTTCTAGGGGTGGAGGCACACCGCCCTCATTTTGTCAGGGTGGGGACAAGGGCTTTAGCATGTTGTAGTCAGGCAGGATCAGGGTGTCATCTACAACTACTCGGAATCTGTCTCAAGGACCAAGATAGTGTGTCAGTTGGCAGAGCGCTTGCGGAGCGTGCAGGAGGCCCTGGGCTCTGCCCTAGCACTGCATAAACCAAATGTGGTAGCACTCAGCTGTAAAACCAGCACTTGAGAGATGGAGTCAGGAGAGCCAGAAGTTCAAGGCTGCACATGGGTCTGTATGACCTACCTCTGTAGGAAAGGGCAGAGACAGAAACAGAAAGGCCCGTGATAGAAGACTGGGCCCAGCTATGCCTGACACTGCACGCTCTGGTTTTGCCTAAGCTCGCCTGCTCAGGTCCTCCCCAGCTCTCTCTCACTCTGGCTGATGCATGGCTCAGGGAAGGGAGGAAACTGACACCCAGCTGCCAAAGCTAGGGGCCTCATGGCTCACTTCGGGGCTGTGCTAGGTCAACCTTAGGAGCCTGTGGTAGATGGGCACTCTGTTCTCACAGTGCCATGCCAGGGCCCGCAGGACAGAGGTCCCTGCGCATCCAGAGCCTCAGAACCTGAGTGGCATCCAGCTGCTTCTTGTCTGGAAAGATTCCAACATCGATTGTTGGAGAAGAGAGGCTGGGGTTTCTTGCTTAAAGAGGAGCTGGGCACATGCTAATGAAATCAGAAGACTCAGTTTAGGGATCCAGGCTCAAATTATGCAAAAAAGTTCCACCTGTCATAGGTTTTGATTGGGAACAGTTCTTCCCCCTCTCCTGACTTCCCCCCTAAGGGCTGAGGGTTTGCTGGAAGGGTTAGTGGAGACAAAGGCTATATAGATAGTCTAACCTGCACAGCCTACTCTTGTAGGTGGGTGAGGGGCATAGACAGCCTCGTGCAGGGCATTAGACAGAATGGAGGCTTCCATAGGCTCAAGTTCTGTTCATGACTTCAGCTTGGAGTCTGCAGTGGTGGGAGGGCTGAGGGTCCAGAAATGTAGCAGTCCTCCTAATTTAGTGTCCCTGCTTCTGGGAGTCAGGCAAGAGATTGTGCTGTTTTGTATTTGTGGTGCTTTGAAAGAAAATGGTCCTCATAGGGAGTGGAACTATTAGGAGGTGTGGCCTTGTTGGAAGTGTGACACTGTGGGGGTGGGCTTTGAAGTCTCTTTTGCTCAAGCTTCCCTCAGTGTGAGTCAGTCAACTTCCTGTTGCCTGCAGTATGCAGCACTCTCTGCTCCTGCACCATGGCTGTCCGTGCACCTCCGTGCTCCCAACCATGATCCCTGCCATGATAATGATCTGAACCTCTGAGACTATAAGCCACCACAATTAAATGTTTTCCTTTATAAGAGTTGCTGTGGTCATGGTGTTTCTGCACAGTAATGAAAACCCTAAGAGTGGTTTTTTGTTGTTGTTTTTTTTTTAATTTTTCCCTTAGTATACTGGGAATGAAACCCAGGGCCTCATGCATGCTGGGTAAGTGCTCTGCCACTGAACTACAATACTAGACAGGAGTCCTCTTTTTACCCCTTTTAAATGGATTTTTTTTCTTTTCCTTTTGGACAGTCTCTCATGTAGCCCAGGCTGGACTTAAACACCTATCCGTCCTGCTTCTGCCTCCCACGTGCTGGGATTACTGGCTTCCAAGCAGACTTTTTTTTTCTCTAGAGGCGTTTTAAAATTTCCACAAAACTGAGCAGAACGATTTCCCAAATACCCTCCTGCCCGCCCCCTCAATACACCTTGCCAGGGTGGGTGGAGCATCAGTTATGATCAGCTGACCTTCACAGGCACACGCCACCCCCGTGTCTACAATCAGAAGGGGCCACCTGTTGTTGTTCAGGGTCTGCTCTTCTAGCAGAGCTGCCCTGGAAACCCTCTGTGCCCAGGCTCCTCCCCTCCCTCTCCTCTTTCCCAGGAACCACTGTCCCGGTTGGTCTTCATGATTTTATATTATTTTGCACTGAAGATTGGATGGGTCTTTTTCGCATTTGGCTTTCTTCTCTTTCTGATATGAAGATGCATATACATCTTCCTCGATGTCATTGCCGTCTTCCTCCTCTTCTTCAAAAGATTTACTTATTTATTTATGTACATGTGTGTTTGCTTTGCACGTGTGTGCAAGAGTCCTTGGAGGCCAGAGGCATTGATCCCCTGAAGCTGGAATTAGATGCCCTGTGAGTCACTAAACATGGTTGCTGGGAACTGAACTCAGGTCCTCTGAAAGAGCTGTGAGGACTCTCAACTGCTGAACCATCATTCCTGACCTGTGTCATCTTCCTTGTTGAGACAGGTCTTTCTATATAACCCTGACTGACCTCAAACTTGTGAAGATCCCCCTGCCTCCACCTCCTCTGTGCTATGATTACAAGCATCCACCACCATGACTGGCTTTTGAATTTTAAAATATTGTTATTGTTGTGGGTATGTGTGCCCCATCAAGAGTACGGAGGCAGGATGACAACTCTGTGGAAATGGTTGCTGTCTCCTTCCACCTTTATGTGGGTTCCAAGGATCAAATTCAGGTCCTCAGGCTGCTAACCTACCGAGCCATCTCACCAGGCCACAGCTAACTTTTTATGTTTATGTTTTGAGACATGGTCTGTGTAGCCCAGGCTGGCTTAGAGCACACTCTCTAGCCCAAGATGACCCTTGGCAGTGCAGGGATTGTGGGTGTACCCCACAACACGTGGAAGAACAGCGCCTCCTTTTCGGTGTGAGCGACAGCCCTCTGTCACAGGCTGTCCAATACCCACCGGAGGACATGCCAGTGACCAACCTCAGCTCATGACGTTGTGACTGTCCTCACACAGGTGTTGGTGTGTACAGACTCTTCCGCTCACTGGAGTTGATATCCACCAGAGTGACATCTGAAAATGGCAGTGAGAGGGTCCAGAGAGAAACTTGCAGCTGGGAGTTCTGCTGCCGCCAGCCCCTCCCCCACCCCCACCCCCCTACCCCACTCCTGATCCCTTGCGGTCTATCTGATAAATTTGCCTTTTGTTCTCTGAAAGAAAAAAGTGGCAGACATGGAAGTGCACGCTGTAATTTCAGCACTTGGAAGTCTGAGGCAGGAGGATTCTTCTGAGTTGGGGACTAGCCTGTCTGCACAGTGAGTTCCAGGACAACCAGAGCTTCATAGTAAGAGCAAAACAAAATAAAGTGTTTAATTGTGTGTGTGAATGTGGACACACGCATGCTTCGGTGCACATGTGGGGGGGTCAGAGGGCAACTTTCAGGAGTTGGGTCTCTCCTTTCCACCTAGCTAAGGCAGGGTCTCTCTTGTGTACTCCAAGCTGGCCTGTGAGGCCCCCGCTGACTCAGTCCTCCTTTCTTGGCCTTCCGGCTGGGTTATAGGCACACACTGGTGCTTGTGGGTTTTTATGTGGGCTATAGGGATCCACCTGAAGTGATCAAGCTTGTACAGCGAACAGTCTTACCTATAGCGCCAGCTCCCATCCCAGATTATCGTTTATTGTTATTGGTACGTGTGTGAGAGAGAGGAGGGGGAGAGAAGGAGGGAGGGAGAGGAAGAGCAAGCGGGCATGTGTGTGTGTGTGTGTGTGTGTGTGTGTGTGTGTGTGTGTGTATGGAGGTCAAAGGAGAACTTCAGGAGTTGATTCCATTCTTTACCGTGGATTCTGGGAATTGAACTCATGTTGTTCCAGCAAAGGTGTGCCAAGAAGATGGGGCACCCAGGCTAGCTCAGAGAGGTCTAGGGTAGGACCACAGGACCCACAGTGGAGCTTTTGGGGTAACCCTGCAGCCCATGCAGATGTTCAACACTCTACAGTGGCAGGTGGTCAGGTCCAGTCTAAGCTGGAACTCAGGAAGACCCAAGGTCATTTTGTAAGTCTCAAGGGGTGTTCTCAGCCTTCAGTACAGAAGGGCGCTAACCAACTGTGCCTCCATGAGAACTTCGGAGCTAGGCTAAGAGACCAGAACATGGGCATGGTATGGAAATGAGGCAAGGTGACAGAGTCCCGTGGCCACAGTCCGCCATGGGCCCTCTGCAGTGTTCAGAATGTTTGCTGCACAGACTTGATCACTTGGGTTTGGTCCCCAGAAACCACATGAAGTGGCCTTTCTGAAGAGCCGGACTGAAGAAGTGACAGACAACTTGTAGAATGATCCTGGCTCTCAAGTCCCTGCTGGTCAGTTGCTTGTTTGGTTTATCACCCAGCCTTGTCTCGCTCCTCCCCCGCCCCCACCCCGAAGGAGAAAATGAGCCCTTCCAGTTCCGCACCTGCTGGTGAGTTCGGTTGGAAAGTAGGAAAATGTCTGCATGCTGCTCTCAGGGATGGGGGTTTAAACAGTCTTTGGCTAACATCTCACCCGCTGCGAGTCAGCAAATTGGTTTTGTTCTACAATTCAGACTTGATGATACCTGGCTGAGCGAGCCCTCCCGGTGGATTTGGGGTGGGGAAGGTTCTGCAGCGTTTCTGACCTGCTAGAACACAGCTCAGAAAAAGGTGAGCGCTGGCTTCGATGTGGCCCGTCTCCTTAAAAAGCTCCGGTAGAGCCAATTAGTCATTGTATCTGCAAGCACGTTTGTGTAACTGGGAGGAGCCAGGACTGCCAGCCACTCAGTAGCCCATTGTAGCTCACTCCAATCTATCACCAGATACTGGAGTGTGAAGGACTACCCCTAAAGGTCGCAGTCGTCTCTACAAACCAACTAGGCTCTTCATCTGACGCCCACAAAGGCCTTTGTAGGCGGGCGGCCCTAAGGAGCACCAGTGAATCTGGTTTTGCCCTACTGCTGGGCTGGAGCCCCGGATGGTCAGTCACCCTCGATCCTGGAGAGTCTTACATCCCGGGGCGCAGGGACTAATGGTCCCGGAAAAGGAGAGTCTGCACCGCTGCCACCTTGGGGTGGTCTTGGGGGTACACAGGATGCCTTACAGCCGAGGATGGGGTCTTTACTGCTCCTTCTCGCCATATGGTCTCTGGCTTCCAGCCTCAGTTTCCCCGCCTGGGCCGTGGTGGGGGGTGGGGAGAGTGGCGGTGGTACCCGGGATGCGACAGGGCGGGGCGCGCCAGGCTGTTAACGGTGTCTGGGCCGCGGGGCTGCGGCGAGGCCGGCGCCAGGGCCGCGCCTGGAACCAGATGTGGCGGCGCCGCCCTGGCCGCCCCGGCGGCTCGCACGCTCGGCCTGGCGCACACATGGCGGGCGGCTGCGGGTGCGGTCCCCGGAGACCTACGACCCCAGACCGGCGTGGCGGGGACTGGGCCCTGGAGTCAGCTGAGAAAAGGGGAGCCCCGAAAACCAGTCTCCCACCGCGCCTGCCCCCTGCGGGCTGGGGACCCTCCCGCCCCGAGTTTGTTTGCTTAAGCCCTGCATAAGCTGTTTCAAAGCTGAGTCACCTCAAGGACTATCAGTTGGGGAGGGGATGAGAGAAGCGGGTGCAGATTTGAACCCCTGACTCTGCCGTGGGCTTGTCTGTCATTCACCGGACCAGCACAAGGATCTCATTGAAGCCTGGCCCATCGATACACCTGCGGGCCCTGCCGTGTGTGTGTGTGTGTGTGTGTGTGTGTGTGTGTGTGTGTGTCCGCGTATGCGCACTCATACACATGTGCATGTCAGCATTTGCACTCCTTTGGCCATGAAGTGTCCTGGGAAGCAGAGAGCTGATCTCTGAGATGCTAAGAGCTGCCGTCTAGGTGACCTCTGTGTCCCAAGCACATTTTTCTCTGCAAATTCCAAGTTAGAAACATCCACTTAGAGAAGGCAGTTAAAGAAACTTGCATAAAGGTTGCACAGACAGCATGGCAAAAGTGGGTGTTTCTGGAATTCCTTCCCCAGGGGGAGATACAAGCAACACCCACCCCTTCCTCATAAGCTCCATTTCACAAAAGTTCACCGTGGGTAGCCAAGGAGTATACTGGGCTTAGTTACGGAACGCAGGCAAGAGACTGCTTACAAGAACGGGGGACCCCAAAGCTGCCACACTGGGAAATTTTCACCAGACAAGGATGATAGATAGCTTCCATTAGATGGCGCTCTCTCTCCCTTTCTCCCCGCTCCCCCAACTCAGACACATACTTTATCCTCTTCCAACCAGTGTACTTCCTCACCTCTTGGAGACCCCAGGACCACGTACTCTTGGGGAAAAATTGCATGCAAACAGCTGGGACGGCAGGCTGGACCACTCAGGTGAGGTGATCCTCCTATCAGGCACTGGCAGCAGCCAAGCCCAACCTCTGTTCTTGTTAATGGGCACAGCTGAGGTGCTGAAGATGGTGGCTGTTTTACTGGGAGGAGCAGTGAACTCTGAATGGGTTCACATCACCTTCAGCTAAATAAATACCCTAACTAACTGTGGAGTGCTGTGCCCCAGGCACTGTTTTAAGAACAGCGTGGGCACGGGAAGTGTTTCTGCTGCCCTCTTTGCTACACTGAAGCTTGGAACTCGCACCCATAGCTGTCTCCAGTCTCCCAGCAGTGAGTCCGACTGGGATTGAGCCCCACGGCCTGGTCCAGACATTCAGCAGTCTTCCCCATGGTGCTCAGCAGATCACCCTCAGGCCTCTGTGGGTAGCGGAGCATGGGACATGAGAAAATGCTGGAGGTAACTGATGTGAATGGAAGGCCCCAGTCGACTTGGTTTTGAAAGCCAGTGGAAGGAAGAAGAGACAGTGCTTTTCACAAGAGACTTCTGGAAGAGGGGATCAAGTGGTTAAGCAAATAGGACTTCTTCACTAGACAGGTGTGGGTGTTGGGACTGAATGTCAGGCACCTGGTGTCAGCCTAACTCCATGCCACTTGCTTTGAGAAGCCTCAGGTCCCTCTGGTCACCTTGAATCAACTCCATGAGATGTCAAGATAAAAACACCCACTGATAGAATGCGACCTGTGCTACTCCAGCATATCCTGGATACCAGGCTTGTGAGCGTGCTCAGAGACCTCTGTCCCTGTTCCTACTAAGGAACCCGAGACTCAGAAAAGTGAAGCCCCATGTTCACAGAGTTGGCGGGGGAAGCCAGGACTTGAATGCTGCCATTGGCGTTGAACATGGGGTCCGTACTGCAGGCTGGAGGGGGTGTGTTGGAATGACAGTCCTGGAGTTGTGGCTTCACAGCCCATGCAGATGCACACCTTGTCCCTGGTATGTCTGTTCCAAATTCTGGCCCATTAACCAAAAAAGAAAATGGGGCCCTCACATAAACTGTAGAAGATTAATGGCAGCTGTGTGGCAAGGACACAGGACAGGAAGGATACGAAAAGAAACAATAAATACACCCCAGTGGTGGTGGTGCACACCTTCAATCCCAGCACTGGGGAGACAGAGGCAGGAGGATCTCTGTGAGTTCAAGGCCAGCCTGGTCTACAAAGTGAGTTTCAGGACAGCCAGAGTAATTACACAGAGAAACCCTGTCTCCAAAAGACAAAACCAACAAAACAAAACCAATATTTACTGTAGTGAGGGATGTATAGAGAGGCTCCACTGCTGTCCGTTGTTTCTTTTTCTTGAAAAGGAGAATTCCGATCTCCAGAGCCCCTCTCTGCATGGCTTTCTGTAAAAATGGAAACCTCTCTCTCAGTCCCGTGTAGTCCTGGCCACAGATGGCTACTGAGACATGCGCTGTTTTGCAGTGGAGGAATGAGGTTTGCATTCTTGGTTTTAATTAATCATTAATTAAAATTTTATTAGATTTATTCATTTTAATTTACGTGTATTTCACCTGCGAGGATACATGCCCATGTGCATGCTGGTTGCCTGTGGAGGTCAGAAGAGGGCATTGGAAACTGGAGTCAGGAATGGTTGTGAGTCACCATGTGGGTGCTGGGAATTGAACCCAGGTCCTCTGCAAGAGTAACAAGTGCTCTTAACTGCTGGTCTATCTCATTCAACCTCAGTAAGACAAAGGAGACCAGGAACAGCACGGGATCCCTGCTGCCAGGGGATGCTAGGACCAAACTCTGGTTGGTTCTCTGGAAGAGCAGCATATGATCTTAATCGGTATGACATCTCTCCAGCCCCTGGTTTGTTTCATCTTGAGATAGGACCTCATATAGCCCAGGCTGGCCTCTGTGTGGAAGAGGATGACCTTGAACCCCCAATTCTTCTGTCTCTGCCTCCTGAGTTCTGGGACCACAGATGTATGCAGACACACTGGCGTTCTTTCCTCTCTTGGATCAATGAGAATTCATACTCCAGTGGTTGTAGCATCAGGCATCAACATCCTGCTCTCTCTGCCCTCCACAGCACTGGGTGGCAGCCATACATGGCCACTCGGAGTTTTCTACCCGGGTGCTATGACCCAGACTTGTACAGTGGGCACTTTGCCCTCTCAGCCATTTTCCAGCCCAAAGGTTGCTTTTATGGCTGTCCTGGAACTCTGCAGACCAGGTTGGCATCAAATTCAGAGATCTGCTTGCCTCTGCTTCCTTCAGGGACTAAAGGCGTGTGCCACCACGCTCTGTTCCAAGGTTGCTTTTTTGACAAGCAGAATAGCATTGGTACATCCCAATGCTGCCTGTGTGCCTTGGAAGAATCTGGAAGATTTAGTATCAGTCCTGCTGCTGAAGGCCTGACTCATGGCTGGGAAAGCTGCTTTAGGGGTGAGCAAAGGGCACAGCCAGGCAGTGGTGGCACACGCCTTTTATCCCCAGAGCTCAGGAGGCAGAGGCAGCAGATCTCTGTGTGTTCGAGGCCAGCCTGGTCTACAGAGTAAGTTCCAGACAGCCAGGGCTACACAGAGAAAACCCGTCTCAAAAAACCAAAACAAACAAACAAAAAGAATGGACGAAGTTGGGCCAGGGATATGGCTCAGTTGGTAGTGGCTTGCTTGGCACACACGAGCCCTGTTCCAGCCACAGCACCACAGAAACCAGTCTTGGTAGTTCATGCCTGCAGTCCCAGCACTGGGGAGGTGGGGACAGAGGACCAGAAGTTCCAGGCCATCTGCTCCATAGTGTGTTGGAGGGCATTGTGGGCTACACAAGGCCCTGCTCTAAAACCCAGAGTGAATCTGGGTGGTGGTGGCACACACCTTTAATTCCAGCATCGGGAGGCAGAGGCACGCAGATCTCTGTTTGAGGCCAGCCTGGTCTACAGAGTGAGTTCCAGGACAGCTAGGGCTACACAAAGAAAACATGTCTCAAAAGAGTGAACTAGATGATCTTGGGAAGCAGAGTCCCCGGGTGCCACAGTGTCTCTTAGCATAAACTCAGTGTCACTGGGAGATCCCACGGGGAGGATGAATCAGGGCTGAGTGGGAGCACTCCCTAGAGGGAGGGTGGCTGTTTGGGGAGGCTGTGCTGAGAATGTGTTAGAGATGTTGGAAGATAGCTTCCTGGACCCGGACTCTGCACATCCCCCATGCTGGTGTCCTGAGTCCTGAGTAGACCTCTGTTGCAGACAGGTACTCCATCCTGCTGGCACACCACAGGGACACACATGTCTAGGCTAACTGGGTCGGTGAATGGGCCCAGTGCTCGGATTTGCTACAGTAGAGAATGGCCAGTCAGCAGCAGAAATCCCACTGCACTCAACCGCTGGGCGTGCTGAAGGCCTAGCACGCAATACCTGCTGGCTCTGTGCAGAAGGAAGGGGCCAGCATGGCAGCAGGCTGTGCAGTTCTTCAAGGACAGATGTCCTTTGGCTACTAGTCACTGAGGGGACAGAAAGAATGAACAAGATACCAGTGCTGTGTGGCTCGAGTTAGTTATATTCCCTCTCTGATCCTCACTGTCCCATTCTGCAAACTGGATTTAATAGCAAGGCCTTCCTGTTTTAGGAGAGGCTTCATAACCCAGCGTCAAGAGTATAATGAAAGTGGAGGAGGCAAAAGCCAAAAAAACAGGGTTGGGGAGAAGTCCAATCCCGACCGCAGGCCCCCTGCTGTGTAGAGGCAGGGGCAGAAAGTCTTGCTGGAGACAGCTCTTGGAGCCTCGCCTAGCAGGACTGGGCCAAGCTTGCAAAGCAATTTTTCCGCCTTGTAGGACTCACAGCTGGGTCATGGAAACCTCCAGTTGTGCCCTGGAGCTTGGCCTCTGGGAGGGTCACAGCAGGTCCCACCGGCCTGGGATGGGAGGACAGAGTGGCGGGCATGCCCATATCTGGGCTACTCTCAGAGATGGAGCTGGACCAGAACAGACTCCCCGGGGCCAGAAACAGCTTCGGGGAGTGGGTCCTGGGGAGGGTCCGGAGGTTTGGATGGGAACGGGCAAAGTACTAGCCATCTGCAAACAGGTTTTCCTGGGGAAAGGGAAGTGGGGTGGGGTCTGGAATGTATCCCCCCAACTCAGCAAGGTTCCAGGAAAGCCCTGCATGCCTGAGAAGGAGGTGGAAATACCGCTTGTCCCAGAAGACAAAAGAAACCCAGGATCTGAGAAGAGGATTCTCCTAGCCCCGGACACCCATGGGCCAAGTTTCTCCTTCTTGAATGCTCTGGAAGGGGCAGCATTTATTGTCTGGATGGTTGCCAGCTGCACCCTGGCTCAGTTGCCAGCCCACAGCTCAGCTTCCTGCAACCACCCAGGAATCCCCAGCGCCCAGGAAAACAGAGCATGGGGGTCCTACTTCCTTGGGAGAGCCTTGGCCAAGTCGCTTCTCTCACCGTACCTCAGTTTCCCCATCTGCAGATGAGGTTCTTTGTTGGTGACCTCTAAGACCCCTTCAGGCTCTGAGTCCTTCAGAGGATGAATGCTGGGTTGGGTCCCCAGAACTACCTGTGAATTTGCTCAAACCAAACCTAGCCAGGCATTTAGTTCATATCTGTAGTCGGGCTGAGGCAGGAGAATCGCTATGAGTTTGAGGCCAGTCTGAGATTAGAGAGATACACTTCTCAAACAAAACGGCAAAATAAAAAATGGGAGAGATGGCTCAGGAGTTAAGAGCACTCATTGATCTCCTAGAGGACCCGAGTTCAGTTCCCAGTGCCTACATCCAGTGGCTCACAGCTGTCTGTGACTCCAGCTCTAAGGATTCACACCCCCTTGTCTGGTCTCCATGGGCACCCACACACATAGCACACATATACACACCTCTTTTTGCCTTTTATACACTTAAGAATAAAATTAAATATTTTTAAAGATTTATTTATTTAATATGTATACAACATTCTGCCCCCATGTATGCTTGCATGCCAGAAGAGGGCTCCAGATCTCATTACAGATGGCTGTGAGCCACCATGTGGTTGCTGGGAATTTAACTCAGGACCTCTGGAAGAATAGCCAGCACTCTTAACCACTGAGCCATCTCTCCAGCCCTAAAATTAAATATTAATAAAATAACTGAACCCAGAGGTAGTGACGGATGCTTTTAATCCCAGCACTTGAGAGGCAGAGGCAGGTGGATATCTATGAGTTTAAGACCAACTTGGTCTATATAGTGAGTTCCAAAACAGCCCAGTGAGACACTGTCTCGGAAGAAACAAAAACTTAAAGACTGGATGTGATAGCCAAGTGTGTGGTGGTGCATGCCTTTAATCCCAGCACTCGGGAGGCAGAGGTAGGTGGATCTCTGTAGTTCGAGGCCAGCCTGGTCTACAAGAGCTAGTTCTAGGACAGGCTCCAAAATCCTGTCTTGAAAAACCAAAAACAAACAAACAAACAAACAAAAAAAGTAGGTCCTATACTAAATTGACAGTTGACCGTCAGCCATAGATTAAAACTCTCAGTCTGGACTTGGAGCTGGGGTCGTCTCCTCTCCCCACAGCCTCCCTGGTCCCTGTATGCTTCCGCGACAGTCAGATCCCTCACTCTTCAGAGCTTAGGGTAAGGGTCACAGGAATGGAGACCTGTGCGATCAGGGGAGCACTCGGCTCTGGTATGCCGGGGGTCTGTGACCCCATAGGTCTCGGTGGCATAGCACTGGTATCCCACTGGAAGCCTCAAGCCTGTGGCGACTTTTGTGTGCCTGGTCTTCCTTGTGCTTGAGAACAGCATGCAGAGTCTTCTGCCAAGTGGCACCTCCCTGTCCCCCAAGACATCAGGAGCTTGGCCTTGCCCGTGTTGGTTTCCTTGAGTTAGTCACTGAGGGTGACCCACACAGGATGCTCCATGTCTTTTCTCTGAGAGTACCAGGAACACTCAGACCTCTCCCACTGGGCCATGTTCTCATCCTCACTGCCATCGACTTTGTCCCCTGCTCCCTGACACTCCCTCTCCGAGCACCTTGAGCCTGGGAGACTCATAGCTATCACCTTTGCTTCATTCTTTCTCAACCCGAGTTTTCCCTTGTCCCCCATATAATATATATTATACGTATATATTATACGTATATATTATATATACGTATACGTATAATATATTATATCATAATTCATATGATATAATATCGTATATCATATATTATATAATTTATATACATGTAATATAAATGACATATAATGGATTTATGTCATACAATACCATATATAATATTTTATATATATTTTTTTTGTGTGTGTGTGAGAGAGAGATCTACGTATGTGTTTGTGCATGAGCCAGGCTGTGCACCTGACAAGGTGCCTGGGTAGAGGTCAGAAAGCAACCTCACCTTCTGCCTTGTTTGATGATGTTTCGTTTCCACTGTGTGTGCCAGGGTATCCGGTCTGTAATTGCAGGGGTTCTTCTGGGCTCTACCCCTGCTTCTCCACCATGGGGCTGCAGAGATTACCAATGGCTGCTACCTTGTCTGGCTTTACTAGGGGCATTTCAGCCACCGAGCTGCCTCCCCAGTCCACGTTGTGGGCTGTATTTCTACCTCTTTCAGTAATGTTCACAGCATTGATTGGCATGCATGGGGGCGGGGTTGTTGGAGGCAGGGTCTGTCTGGATAGCCTAGGCTGGTCTTGAATTCGAAGGCCTCCTGCCTCAGCTTCTCCAGTGCCTACACTACAGTGCATACCACCACCTGGCAAGTTCAGCTCTTTCCCTGGTTGGCATGCATCTCACCTCCCTGTGGGCAAGGGCTGAACGAGGTGTACGCATAAGAAGCTGGGAGAAAAACACCTTCTACAGAATGAGTTCCAGGACAGGCTCCAAAGCTACAGAGAAACCCTGTCTCGAAAAACAAAACAAAAGGAAAAAAGGGAAGGAAAGAAATGTGTACAATGTATCATGCCTTCCGTCGAGTGCGCACACATTTTCTCTGTCTCTCTCTTCTTTTATCTCTTTTTCTGTCTTTCTTTCTCCCTCTTCCTTAATAAATACTTATGGCTATTTCCTGTGTTTACGTGTCTGTTACCTGCCGCCACCGTGGGCGCGGCGCGTGCCCTCCTGTAGCCGCTTTCTCATGTTGGCACAGGCTCCGCCAACCCACCGCGGGAATCGTTTTTTAAGACAGGCCTCTGTCACCAGAGAGGCCCAGGTGTGGGTGGGAAGTTAGTCTGTGTCTTACCAGGGAACCCGGGATCCTCCTTTTCTACCTTATTCCTGGTCCTAAGTGTTGGGGACAGAGGCCAGCTCAGCCTGAGGACAAGCCTCTGATATGAGACATTAGCTCATGAGCCCAGGTGTAGTGGAGCTGATTCCTGGGGTAGGAAGCCCTCAGAACCCGGGCATCTCCTTCACTAATCCTGTTACCCAGTCCCTCCTCCTCCCTTCTCCTTTCCCCTCTTCTCTGGGCGCCAGGGCGGCCCCACAGCCAGGCCTGTGTACCTCATACAGGGATCCTCCCTTGAGGCTTTCAAGAGTCTGGGAAGCAGAGTTGCCTGCCTGATCCTCCCATCCTCCTCTGTACATGGTTTTCTAGAGACCCGTGAGCACTCGGTAGCCATCTTGCCCATGCAACCACCTCTGGAGGTGATTAAAACCCTTGGCCTGTGAGCTGATCCCTAACTTGGAACCCCAGCTCTGGCATTTACAGCCATGTGCTTTCAGCCAGTCGCTTAACCCACTGTGCCTCAGTTTCCCCACATGTAAAGTTATGCCAAGAGCCACCTGTGAAGGGCTGGTGTGGGTTAAAAGAGTTGACTCATTCCCACTTTGTAGATCTGATCCCAGGGATGGGGATGGTTAAAGGGCTTGCACGGCAGAGCGCTGCTAGGGATGGCCTAGCATCTAGATCTCGGCCCAAGGTCCCCCTCCTCAGCCAAAGGTCACGCCACTCACTCTTGTCCTTTTCTAGTTTTGGGTCTCTTCCTCCCTCCCTTCCTCCCTCCCTCCCTCTCTCCCTTCCTTCCTTTTTTAATTAACATTTTTTCTCCCTCCCTTTCTTCCTTCCTTCCTTTATATTTATTCTGTGTGCCTTTCTTATTATGCATCTTGATCCCACTCATTGCTCCATTCCTTCTTATCTGTCCTCTGCTCTTGCAACCTCCCCACTAGTTTTGAGTTTTTTTCCAATTTATTTATTTTTATTTTATGTGCATCGGTATTTTGCCTGCATGCATGTCTGTGTGAGGGTGTCGGGTCCCCTAGAACTGGAGTTAGAGAAACTTGAAAGCCACCATGTGGGTGCTGGGAATTGACACTGGGTCGTCTGGAAGAGCAGCCAGTGCTCTTAACTGCTGAGCCACCTCTCCAGCCCCCTCTTTTCTAGTTTTCTGAAACTAAGGTTCATGGAGACCAGGCTGGCCACAAACTCACCCCGTAGTCCAGGATAACTTGGAACTTCTGATCCTCCAACCTCTCCTTTCCTGGTGCCGGGATGCCAGGTGTACACAACCACACCCGGTTTGAGTGGTCTTCCCAGTGGGCTCCAGCGCTTGCTGTGTGCTAAGCAACACTGCTGATGACCTACCCCAGCCCATTGCCTCTCAGGCTCGATTTATAGCACCTAAGGCAGAAGATGTACCTTTCTTTTCCAGGGGCCCTCCAGAGGAAACCTGGTTTCTACCAAGCAGCTCCTGAAAAACCTCAACCAGCCCCCCACTCTGTCCCCTCCTGTCCCTGCCTGCTGTGTCCCTGGTTATAATACAGACTTTTCTCACAGCCCCCTCCCCCTGCCCCTGAGGACAGTCTCTTGTTAATTTGTTAAATCCGCGTCAAGGTCCCCGGGACCAGTGGTTTATTTTTCCAATCATGTTGGCAGAGATCACGTGGGATGGTGCTTATTTGGTCAGAATGAATGCTAATTAATAAAAGTTATTTATTTGGGTTGGAGCTCACCTCAGCCCAAAGGTCAGGCATGAACGACTGTTTGAAGTGTCCGCAGCGCTTGAGAAAGACAGGATGGACAGACCGAGTTTATCTGTCTTCTAGAGAATTCTCAGCGATCTCCCCCAGGCTACTTAGACCCTAAATTACATGGAATACGAGCATACAAGTGGAGAGGGACACTTGGGTGTTTGGCAGCAAGCAGGGCTATTAATGTCATTGGGTCACAATCAGGAAAATAAATGGTGTGTGTGCCCATCGCTTGGTCATCGTGATATCATTGGGAACAGTGTCACTTAGGTTATAAGAGACCAAAAGCCGCAGAGGCCTCCTGTCTCAAGGTCCTGGCCCAAGCTCAGCAGAGCAGTGTGCTCATGAGAGTTTGGGTTGTGTAGATTCTCTGTCTGCGTGCTTCTTTGGATTTATATTTTGTTTGTTTTGGTTTTTCAGACAGGATTTTTCTGTGTAACAGCTGTGGCTGTCCTGGAACTAGCTCTGTAGACCAGGCTGGCCTCAAACCCAGAGATCGGCCTGCCTCTGACTCCACTGGAGTGCTGGGATTAAAGGCGCGTGTCACCACAGCCACAACCCAGCTGCTCCTTTGTTTTGTTTTGTTGTTGTTGTTTGTTTTATATCTGCTCCAGGGGTAGAGTCAGGACTCCATTCATGTAAGTGCTCTACCACTGAGCTGCATCCTCAAGCCCTCTTATTTTTCCTTTAGAGTCTGATTTTCACTAACTTCCCCAGGCCGATCTTGAACTCAGTCTGTAGCCTAGGCTGCCCTTGAATGTGTGATCTTTCACAGAGATCTTTAGATGTGTGTAATTAGTCACACGCAGAAAGCAGAGAGTGGTCCTGGAACCAGAGGAGACTGCCCAGGCTCTGCTGGGATGCAGCCCACCCAGTGAATACCAGCCAAGGAGGGTTGCTCAGATGAGCCAGGACTTGCACACCAACTGGGGCCTGGAAAGAATTTATTTGTTTTCCAAATATCTGAAGCCAAGCTTGGAGCCCAGAGGGAATCCCTGTTCTCAGTAGGCAGAGCAGGAACCTGTGACGAGCAGGCAAGACTGTGGCCCTCACAAGAGCTGTGTACTTAAGGCTGTGACTCGGGAGGCTGCTGCCTGGGCTTTGCGGTGGCTGAGCCCCCATCCTTCCACCACTGTACTGGAAAGGATACAGGACCAGGCTGTGGCACAGAGCAGGAGGGCTCATTTGTTGAGCAATGGCTGTATGTGCTCTTGCACTAAGGACTCTTTGCAACTCACACAAGCTTTAGTTTTAGAGCAAGCTATTGTCCCTAAACCCCCATTATGGAGACTTCCTCTAGGGACCAGACACTGCTCAGTCTGTCAGGGAGACTCTGAATCTCTGCATTGGTTGAGAAGATGAGGCTAGAGGCTCATCACCATGGGCTCTGAGAGCTGCGGCAGACAGTGTCCCCAGGAGTGAGGTGGCTGTGGAAGGGGACAGTATGGGAATGGGGCTACTGAGCCTTTCAGCTGACATGGGTCCCAACTCCAGCTACACAGCCTTGAATGAGAGAGCCTGAGAGCCTCAGTTTCCCCATGTGTGAAGTGGCTCAGCACCTCACAGCCATGCTGGACTTTGGTGGGAGGATACTAAGATCATTTTTTGTGCAGACTGATTTTCCTGGAATGCTCTGCATCCAACTGACCTGCTGTCATGACCCAGGGAGTGGGGGTGAGGAGGTGATGGCTAAAGCCCCTTGATGGACCCCTGCTGGCATCAGGGAAGGGGTCTGGGCATTGGGAACTTTTGCTGTAAGTCACCACCACCATGTCTGGCCCCAAGTGTCATTGTTTCTTCCCACAATCCCTCAGCGAGCAAGCCTGCAAAAATGGTTTTCATTTAAACACCCCCAGTTTCCAATTGCCCAGAAACTTCCAGAAAAAACTCTCCTTTTTTGGCTGAAATGCCTCCTGCATTGGGTGTATGCCCAAGTGGCATTGCCTGAAGGAAGGCGGAAGTCAGCTCTGGGGATGGCTCATGTTCCCGAAGCTTCCATCTCTACTTTTGGGCTCTTGTTCACCACCTGACTCTTTCAGCACCCGGGCTTAGTTATTTTGGTTTAGGATTTCTTTCCTGTCCAGGGGTTGAAGGGTGGGGGTAGGGGTGGGGATGGGGACATTCCCAGGACCAGGCACACTCATCCATCTTAGCCTATTCACATAAGATCAGACAGGGGTGTGGAGTGACAAGGGGGCAGGGGGAGGGAACAGGTGACCAGGCCGGTTTGCACCAGTTATACCTCGTTCCCTCACCACTGCCTCCCCCTTACATTCGACTCATGTTTTCAAGTATTTCCCCAAACGGGAACACTCTGGAGATTAGCTCCTGCTCAGTCAGCTGCTGAGCTTTGGAGCAGAGGATGCCTGGACATGGGGGCAGGGCTGGCCTGCGTGCTGGAGCGCCCTGACTGGCATCCCACTTGCACCCCTGATGAACAAAACTGTCTGCAGGGCTGGACTGTAGCTCAGTGGTGGAGCTCGTGTCGAGCATGAGACCCTGGTTCTACCCCCAGTATTGAAAATAAATAAATTGATCAGGGGCTGGACATAGTGGTCTCTAATCCCAGCACTCAGGAGTCAGAGGCCTGAGAATTACTGTGAGTTCGAGGCCACCATGGTCTGCAAATTGAGTTCCAGGACAGCTACAGCTATACAGAGAAACATTGTGAGTGTGTGGATAGTTGGGTGGGGGATCCGTATGCCCTAGTATTCCCGTGGAGGTCAGGGGACATTTTTCACGGGAGTCAGTTCAGTTCTCGCCTTCTACCAGGTCCTGGGGATTGAACTCAAGCAATCAGGTTTATCTGCAAGGGCCCTTGGCCACTGAACTATCCTGCTGTTAACTATCATCTCCCTCTCCCCCAAGGAACACACTCGCTGTCTTCTGCAGTGCTAGAGACAAAACCCAGAGCCTCCCCCTGCCAGGCAAGTGCTCTGCTCCTGAGCTACGGGGTTTCCTTTGAGTATCAAATCCAGGGAGGAATGTGTCATTAAAGAAACAAAATACAAAGTATGGATCAAAGTCCCAAAGATGGCCTGACAGCAGGCTCTGATGACTGAGCAGCAGACACCAAGGCCTCCCAAGCAGCGGTGATGGGGAAAGGAACGGGACAGACTATAGAGTACTGCACACTGGCCACTACTCCACCTCTAAACATCTGTAGCCAAGATGCACAGCAAAAACAGATGCTCCTGTTTGCATGGGGATTCACTGCGATATTACCTTTAGTTTTCAAGACAGGGTTTCTCTGTAGCTTTGGAGCCTGTCGCGGAACTCACTCTTGTAGACCAGGCTGGTCTCGAACTCACAGAGATCCACCTGCCTCTGCCACCCGAGTGCTGGGATTAAATCATGTGCCACCACCACCCTGCTATAATATTCTTTTAGCTTTAAAAGATTGGAAACACACCAAGTGTCTATCGCGAGGACCCTGTGAACAAGCTACAGCACAGTTGCATAAGTGGTAAATAGCATGCAGCCGTGAAGAGAAGCAAGAAGTTCACCAACTGCCCCAGGAAGGCTTGGGGGGGGCATGATCAGTGTAAGCGACTCTTCCTCTACTACACATATTTTATTATACTTGAAAAACAAGAACAATACTGGAGGGGTGGGGCAGAAACTAATTAAAGGGCTGGAGCCATGGCTCAGTGGTTAAGATCTGCTCTTCCAGAGGACCCGGGTTCAATTCCCAGCACCCACATGGCAGCCCACACCTGTCTGTAGCTCCAGTTCATCCTTACACAGATATACACTCAGGCAAAACACCAATGTACACAAAATAAAACATAAAAAAATCTCATTAAAAAACTGGCTCCTGCAGGTAGAAGGAGGAACAAGAGGGAAAACAGAATCATGTGTGCAGAGATGGAAGGTTCCAGAATATTAGTAAATAAAACAACCCAGTCAGAGCCCCACACGCGTGGCATGGCAGCACGCGTATTAGCCTTTAAGGTTGTGTGTTGCAGTCATATGAACCATGCGGCACAGGATGGAGAAGCTGGGGCTCCTGTGTTGGCTGGACATGGCACTGTGGTGGGCGATGTCTCTTGGCTATTAAAGCACACATTTTAAGAGCTGGGAGGTAACTCAGTGGGCAACATGCTTGCTGTGTAAGCTTGCAGGTCCCCAGCATCTATGTGAAAATCCTGGGTACCTATAACTGCAGCACCAGGGTGGGGGCATAGATAGGAAGATCCTGGGGAGCTTACTGACCACAAAGTCTATCTAGAGAGACACTGTCTCAAAGAAGTGAAGAATGGATGGATGGATGAATGGATGGATGGATGGATGGATGGATATATGGAGAGGAGGATGGATGGGGGGATGGATGGATGAATTGACAGGCAGGTAGATGGATATGTAGATGGGTATATGGATGGATGAATGGGTGGATGGATGGTGGACAGGCAGATGGATTGATATATGGCTAGATGAGGGAATGTGGATGGATGGAGGGATGGATGGATGGATGAGTGGGTGGGTGGGTGGATGGACTGGCAAGTAGATGAATGGATATGTGGATGGGTGGATGGGTTGAAATATGGATGAATGGACAAATGGATAAGGGATGGATGTATATATGGAGAGGTGGACAGATGGATGGGTGGGAAGATGGATGGATGAATTGACAGGCAGGTAGATGGATATGTAGATGGGTATATGGATGGATGGATGGATGGATGGATGATATATGGGTGATGGATGAATGGGTAGTTCATTCATACCACTAATAGGTGGGTGAGTGATATGTGAACGTAGGTAGGCAAAAGGTAGCAGAATATGTCCTACCCTCAGGTCTGAGGCCATCTGCAGAGTAGACACAGGAAAGCCAGTGTAAGAGGAACAGATTGCTGATACTGTGGACATCCCCGGACAGGGCCACGGGGACCCCATATGTCACAAGGGACATTGTGGGCACCGTGCAGCCAGTCTGCTGACCCTCCATCTTTCCTTAGGTGAGTGTCCCAGCCCGGGCCGTGGCAGTGCCACCAAAAGAAAGAAGAAGCAGCGCCGGAACCGAACCACGTTCAACAGTAGCCAGCTGCAGGCACTGGAGAGAGTGTTTGAGCGCACGCACTACCCCGACGCCTTTGTGCGTGAGGAGCTGGCCCGGCGCGTCAACCTCAGCGAGGCACGTGTCCAGGTAAGTGGGACCCATCCAGAGGCTCCCAGAAGAGGAAGTGGCCATCCAGACTGGTGGCCACTGGTGGGCCAGGGGGGCAGGTACTTGCCTGGGGAGGTGGGGGTGAGCTCGGAGCATCCGGAGCCAGGAGAATGAAGTTCAGATGAAAGCCTCGCTACAGCTGGTAACCTGGAAGGAGCGAGACGTCAAACCCCGATCAGTTTCTCCCTGCAAATGAATAGATGCACCTAGAAGGAGTCCAGGGAGCTGACGCTTGTGTAAAAACGCAGAGCGGGGGTGGGAAGACGGCTCAGCAGACAAAGTGCCTGCCGTGGCATGAGGACCCGAGCGCAGATACCCAGCACCCTATAGAGCTGTGAGAGACATTGTACACCTGTAACGCCATGCTGGGAAGGTGGGGACAGGAGGATCCTGGGAGATCACTGGAGCCAGTCTAGACCAGGCAAGCCCAGGCTCAGCGGGAGACCCTGTCTCAATAAACAAATAGAAAGAAAAAGGAAATCGTGGAGCAGAATAGAGATCCAATAGTGGTCATTGACCACAGACCTCCCCATAACCATTTATGTGAGTGCATGCGTGTGAATACACACACACACACACACACACACACACACACACACACACAGATGAGGGTACACAGAGAAACCCTGTCTCAAAAAACAAAATAGCCGGGCGGTGGTGACGCATGCCTTTAATCCCAGCACTCGGGAGGCAGAGGCAGGCGGATCTCTGTGAGTTCGAGACCAGCCTGGTCTACAAGAGCTAGTTCCAGGACAGGAACCAAAACCACAGAGAAACCCTGTCTCGAAAAACCAAAAAAAAAAAAAAATAAAATAAGAAATTATTTAGTTTTCAGCTGTCCTTTGCCAGCTCTGTCCTGGGTACCCACCGGGTTCCCACCTGGGTGCCCATGTTATCCCAGGACCCAAGGGCTCACCCGCCCACTGATTTCTTTTTCACATGTCCTGCTCCCTGTATATGATGCAGGCACTGTTGGTCACTCCCATTCTAAGGCAGGAGTCCAAAGGTCAGAGAATGAAGCCACCAGCTCAGGGCTGGGACAGCACATTATGGGCCCAGATCCACAAGGATGTAGTTCCCCTCAAAATCTGCCAGACCCCACCTGCCACGCTCTCCCTCTCAGGTCTGGTTCCAGAACCGCCGTGCCAAGTTTCGCCGGAACGAACGTGCCATGCTGGCTACCCGCTCTGCCTCGCTGCTCAAGTCCTATGGCCAGGAGACCGCCATCGAGCAGCCGGTGGCCCCCAGGCCTACAGCGCTGAACCCGGATTATCTGTCGTGGCCAGCATCTTCCCCCTACAGGTGAGACTGGGGGCTCTTTGGGGCCACCTCTCTGGGGAGAGCTTGCATGGTGTATGGATGCGTGTGTATACATGTGGGTGTACATGTGGGTGTTTACGAGCCTGCGTGAGTGCTCAGGTATGCACAGCATCATGAGCATGCATGTGTCCACACAAGCCTTGATGTGCACGTGTGTACGCACCTGAGTATGGAGAGGGGAGAAGCCAGACCTGCCTGGAGGAGAGCAAAGTGTGGGCTCTACGCTGAGGTAGCTGGACCCACGCCTGTGTCCACCCTCCAGGCGGGAGACAGTCTGGGAGTTGAGGGCAAGTTTTCCCGTCCTGTAATCCTGGCGGGGTCTAGAACCATGTAGAGGAGTGGCTTTGTTGCTTAAAACAAACAAACAAATGAAATAAATTCCTTCTTTGGGCTAGAAAGATGGCTTCAGAGGTTCAGATTGCTGGCTAGTCTCACAGAGGCCCTGGGTTTGGTTCCCAGAACTCATGTGGTAGCTTACAGCCATCTGTAACTCCAGGTACAGGTGATCTGACACCTTTTACACTCCACCGGGACAAAACACTCATTTGGTGTAATAACATACATGTAGTCATATGCAATCATATGGTGTAGTGACATACATGCAGGCAATCATATGGTGTAGTGACATACATGCAGGCAATCATATGGTATAAAACATACATGTAGGCAGACACTCATACACATAATATAAAGGAAAATAAGGTTTTTTAAAAAATGGCTCCCTCCAAGATGGTCAGGTGGAAAGGAGCAGGCGCTAGGAGTCGGGCCATCATATCCCACAGCTCCATCCCCTCACCTGTGAGTTAGTTTGTGTGGCTCCTGGGTCTCCAGCCTCCCTCCCTGGTCCATCCTCACCCAGAGCTGTGCCATGGGACAGAGAGCACACGTCTCCATGTAGAGAGAAATGCCAACAAATAAAAGGTGATGGTCTCACGCCATAGTCTAGGCCATCCTCTCCTCAGCACCCCAGATATTAGGGATATAGTGGTGTGAGCCACTGCATTGGGCTAGACAGGCTCCTCTGACCCAGTCCTACCTCTGGATGCTTGTCTCCTCCCCTGACCCTGCCACCCTGGCGGGAGCCACCCTGAACTCATCAAAGGAAATAGGACTAGACAGATGCACCAATGGGTTCCTGTGTTTCCTGTCTTCCCAGCTCTGTGCCTCCCTACAGCCCTGGAGGCTCAAGTCCTGCCACCCCTGGGGTCAACATGGCCAACAGCATCGCCAGCCTGCGCCTCAAGGCCAAAGAGTTCAGCCTGCACCACAGCCAGGTGCCCACAGTGAACTGACAGTGTGCGCTGGGTCCAGCCTCCTTCCTGACCCAGTGACAGACAGCAGCAACGGAAGTGGCCTTGTCTGCGTCTGTCCCCAGGGAGACTGGGCTGCCTCTCCTGTGCCTTCTCTTCACCCCAGCTTCCTGAGTTCCAGAGGCCTGCTGGGTGCTAGAAGCGCGGGTGAACATCTCTCTGCCTATGGTGGCCGAGACTGTGGCCTGAGGTCCCTGGAGTGGCCTGGCCGGAAGGCGGAACAGGAGTCCGCCAAGGAACTCACTTATGTATTAAAACCAAAAAGCTTTTGTCTTTAAGGAATAAAACCATTTTTCTTAAGCTCCACGAGACTTCAGAAGGGCACAGTGGGTGCTCGCAGAGGGTGCCAGCACTTGGCTGGCTGGATCACAGCCCTCCTGACAGGTAGCAGTTTGCGGGTGGCACTGGGCCTGGACTGGCTCATACAGCAGCTTCGGTGGGGCTCACTGCCTGAGCTGTGTGGTTCTTCAGGTGTGGCACTGTCACCCCACAGGGTCCCCAGAAGGGAGAGGGGGCAGAAGGCAGAACCGGCCCCAGGCTTCATATCCCATTCTGAGACCCGTGGGAACACCTGAAGGAAGGCTCTGGAGGAGTCTTGCTGGGTGAATGGCAGATGGGTGGCCACGCTTAGAGGGTGGGGACTGGTGCTAGGTTTAAATTCTTTCCACTGAGCATGTGCAGAAGTGTAGCATCCTCTAGTCATTTGGCCATGGAGAGAACCCTAGTGTCCTTTCCAATTGCTGGGACAAAATACACTGGCAAAAAGCAACTTAGGGGAGAAAGGATTTACCTCAGCTCATAATTCCAGGTACATCCACCACTGTGACGAAGCCAAGGACCTTGAAGTGGCTGGACACACCCGTAGTCAAGAGCAGCGAATATATATGTTATTGCTCGGCTCCCTCTCTCGGCTTCCGTAGTCCAGGAGCTGCCCACAATGGACGGGTCTTCCTGCATCATTTCATGTAATCAAGGCAGCCTGCCACAGGCATGGCCATAGCCAGCTTGACTCAGACAGCCCTCACTGAGACTTCTTCATGGGGTGACTCCATGTTGTGCTGAAATGACAATTAAAGCTAATCATCACAGAGCCGCAGAGATGGCTCAGTGGCTAAGAGTGCTTGCTGCTCTTCCAGAGGACCTCCCGAGTTCAGTTCCCAGAACACACAGTAAGCTGCTTCCGTAACTCCAGCTCTAGGAGATCCAGTGTCCTCCTCTGGCTTCTGTGGGCTCCCATTTGGTACACACACAGATACACATTGTTATACATTAAAAAAAGGTTTTTAACCTTAAAAAAAAATCACACTGGGCAGTGGTGGCGCACGCCTTTAATCCCAGCACTTGGGAGGCAGAGGCAGGCGGATCTCTGTGAGTTTGAGGCCAGCCTGGTCTACAAGAGCATGCTCCAAAGCAAGCAACAGAGAAACCCTGTCTCGAAAAAAAAACAACAACAACAACAACAACAACAAAAAAATCACAGATGGGCCCAGCCCTGAGGTCCTAGACAGACTCCCGACACAATGCTGAGAGCTGAGGCCGTGAGGTCTACCTATTCCTGCCTTCCAGGCCGAAGTGGGGTGACAGGGGCCATGTGCTACCAGCCAGTGTCATCACCGAGGAGGTTAACAGGCAATGAGAGGGGGACAGCTTTTCAGTCAACAGAAATTCCAAGACAGCCCCTAGTCACCATGAGGACTTGTTCCAGGAGTGGCAGGTGAGAGGGACCCCTCAGAATACTGGCATAGCCTATCTAGATGTGGTTAGTGCAGTGGGCTAACTTTCCCATATCTGCCCCTCTAGTTCATATTCCATGAAGTGTGGCACTTGAGACAGCCTAAAACACGCTATTCTTATACCCAGGACACACTGTAAATCAGGATGACCTTGAACTCCTGATCCTCCAGACTCCACTTCCTGAGTGATGGCCATGGACCACCACACTCAGATGAGCATCATTTGTGTGTGTGTGTGTGTGTGTGTGTGAGAGAGAGAGAGAGACAGAGACAGAGAGACAGAGAGAGTGAGAGACACACGAGATACATATGTAGTGCAGTTCCCAAAGAGGCATCAGATCACCTGGCGTTGGAGTTATATGCAGAGAATTGCCTAGATATGGGTGCTAGGAACCAAACATCCATCCATCTGAAAGAGCAGCAAGCACTCTTAACCACTAAGCCATCCCTTCAGCCCCTGGGCATCAGTGTTTCTCTAGAAGGCTGGGGGCGTAGTTCTGCTGATAAAGTGCTTGCCCAGCACTGGACTCCACTCCCACCATCATTTAAAAGTAGACATGGAAGTGCACACCTGAATCCCAGCAGTTGAGAAAGGCTGAAGGATCAGACATTCAAAGTCGTCCTTGGCTACAGTGAGTTGGAGGCCAGCCTGGGCTACAGGAAATGCCTCTGAAGGTTGGAGCAGAGGTTCCGGGTGAAGTGAGGGTTCAGACTCCACCCTCTTCATTACAGCCCTCGGCTTTCTTCTCTACCCCTCCTGGAATCCTGGCACAAAGACCTTGCCCTTGTGGGTTCATGGTCTTTTGAGGTGCAGCACTCCCGGGAAGGGTGGACGCCTGGATGTGGTGGGACTTACTTCCTTGACAACAGGGACCTCTGTCATATGGGCTTGTTTGGGACTGAAGGCAGAGAAATGGGCATTCTGCTGCTGTCTTACAGCCCATCTGAAGGTAAGGACCCAGCCAAAGCCAGAGGAGGCCTGTGCTCTGGGCTGGGGCATGAGCAGTTATGTACATGTTTTGTGTTTTGAGGCAGGGTGTTGTGGAGTTCCAGGTTGGCCTTGAACTCCTGTGTAAAACTATACCCGTTCCGTTCCGTCTTCACACTATGCGCTAAGATTTAAAAACATACAAACACAGACAGAGACAGACAGACAGACGGGGCCACAGGGTCATCCTTGAGACAAGAGTGCCAAGAATGCCCACTTTATTGTGCTGGGGGCAGCTTATGTAGGGCTCTGGCCACGCCCCGCTCTCAGTTCAGCTGCAGCCCCACCAGAATTGCCATCAGGGTCTCGTGCTCATCAGAGCAGCTGCAGGCTGCTCAGAGCAGAGGGAAACAAGTTGTTTACAAGAAATTCAGGGTCTGGCGGTCCGCAGTCCCCAACACTCCTGATTCTCCAGGCTCTGTCTCCCAGGTACAGAGATGACAGGGATTTGCCGGCGCCAGGTTTATATGGTTCTGGAGGTCGAGTGCGGGGCTCTCTGCCCGCTGCACTGTGTCCCAGGCCCCGGAGCCATGTCTTCTGCACTGGGTGTGCATTCCCTGGGCCTCTGTCACTCATTCGCTGAGTCTATGACGCATTCAACATGGGCTCCAGCTTCTGGATAGGGAGTAAGGGTTTAGGGCGGAGAGCAGGCGATTCTCCGCAACCCCAGGAGTGATCCGCTATGTAAGTAAGCACACCATTAGCCTAAGACTATGAAGGAGTGCCTCGGGCCCAGCGAGCACAACAGGCCTTGAGGCAGTTCAGAGGCTTCTCTTTGGGCCAAGGCTGGTTCAGGGGAGTGGGGTGCTGGGAGGAGGAACATGCCCTCTGGCCTTCGTCAGAAACTGAGGCAGATGTCCAGGCCTCCTCCTGGGCAGCGGTTTGGACCATATGGAGGCAGTATGGGCAAATGTGGAAGATGCCATAGAAGCGGGACAGGCCTGAGTGGATGACTAGGTGGCTGAGGAATGAAAGGAGGCTTGAATGCCAAGGATACCCGAGATGAGAGACCTGAATATAGGACCTGCCTCGAGGAAGTTTCTAGAAGCTGGCTATGCCTAACTGGTCTGCAGCACACAGTGTTTGCTTCTCCCTTTACCTGAGGACTTGTATCAGCAATAGTCCAACTCACAGGCTGCAGAGATACCCTTTTTTCCCTCGCTTAACATGAGTAGATGTGGAAAGAGGCTTCCCGGGTACCAAGTCAGGGAGCCACATCCCATCCTTCTATTTAAAATTTTTTAAATCTATTTTTATTTATATGTATATGTATGTGCTTGTGTGTGTGTGTGTGTGTGTGTGTGTGTGTATACCATGGACCTGCAGGTGCCTGTGGAGGCCAGAAAAGGGCGTCAGATCCCCTGGAACTGGAGTGACAGGCAGTCCTGAGCTCCCTGATGTGGGCACTGGGAACCAAAGCTGGGTCTTCTGCAAGAAAAGCAGATCTCCTTAACATCAAACAATCCCTCCACCCTTACTCCTAGCCCTGCCCACTTTTACTCTATGCGTCCCCCAAAGTACCACAAAGAACTGAAGACTGACGTCTGTCGACACGGGGTTCCGCTGAGTGGGGGCCTGGAAGGTGGGCCCCAGAAATGCCAGCTTCAGAAAATGCTGGAGGTCATGTTCCCACGGGTGACCGTGAGGCTGTCTGTGTCACTTCCACTCTGGCACTCTAGAAAAAATAAACCAACTTAATGGTTTGCACATGCTGAGCTAGGAAGCTGAGGGAGGGCGACCCGCCTCTCAGCGAAGCCGTCCCGCTGAGCCTGGCTGCAGAGCCGCGTGCGAGCAGCTTCCTGGGCACTCATCCCAGACTGTCATCTTCCTGTGCAGCCACAGCACCTGAGGCCCCAGCCTAGCCCAGGAGGACTTGGACTCCATTCTCCCTTGGCTTTGCTTATTTGACCAAAGGAAAGGGGGCATTGTGTCTGCTTTTATTTCTTACAACAGACACAGACAGAGAGACATACAGACAGACAGAGACAAAGAGTTGAAAATAATATCAGCAAAAGACCACAGTTTGTGGCTCAGGGCCTTGAGCAAAGCACCTCAGGCCTCCTCCCAACTGGTCTATGTGGTGCCGGGGATGGAACGTAGGGCTTTGCTCATGCTAACTAGGCAAGTACCCTCCCAGCTGAGCCACGGATCCAGCAGTCTTTACTGTGGAGGAGCAGAGTGAGGAGAGACAAAGAAGTCAAAATATTCCCCCTATGGGACTGGAGAGACGGAATGGCGCTGCTGCTCTTGCAGAGGACCCGAGTTCAGGTCCAACAACCAGCTCCAGCTCTAGGGGATCTGATGCTCTCTAATGCAGAGGTACGTGCACACATGCATGCACATGCACACACACAGACACACACACACAGACACACACACATACATAGAAATATACATAACGGTGTTGGTTGTTGTTTTGTTTTGTTTTTGAGGCTGAGTTTCTCTGTGGGCCCCTGACTGTCCTGGGACTCACTCTGTAGACCAGGCTCGCCTCAAACGTGGTGTTCCACCTTCTTCTGTCTCCCTAGTGTTGGAACTAAAGGAGTGTGCCACCATTCCTGGCTGTGTGTGTGTGTGTGTGTAAAAATAAATCTTTAGGGACTGGAGAGAGGGTTCAGCACTTAAGAGCAACTGCTGCTCTTCCAGAGGACCTGACTTCAATCCCAGTGTCTACATGATGGCTCTCGACTGTCTGCCACTCCAGGCCTGGGTCAAAGGAGAGCTCATTCTGTTGCTCTCTTCTGGCCTCTATGGGCAGTGCACACACGTGCGACACAGACACACATGCAGGCAAGCACACACATAAAATAACAATCTCAAAAAGTAAATAAATAAATCTTGAAAAACTTTTCCTGCCAGGCGTGGTAGCCCACAGTTTTAATCCAAGCACTTGGGAGGTAGGTGCAGGCAGATCTCTGTGAGTTTGAGGCCAGCATGGTCTACATAATGAGTTTCAAGACAGGTAGGCTATATTGAGAGACCCTGTATTGAGGGGGCAGAGAGATGAAAAGGAAGGGAGGGAGGGAGGGAGGGAGGGAGGGAGGGAGGGAGGGAGGGAGGGACGAGGAAAGAAGGATACTCCTATTGGACAAGGAAATGAGCTCCCCTGTCTAGAGAGCTTGGCTCCTCACATCTGGTTCAGGGATGGTGGGTTTTTATCAAGAGGAAGAAGAAGGAGGAAGAGGAAGAAGAATAGGGAGGCGGGGTGGATCTGGGAAGAGTTAGGGGGTAATAATTATGGTAAAAAACACATTTAAATTTTCAAAAGGTTAATAAAGTAGTGTGTTAAAAAAAACAGCCAAGTTCTAGACTGTCAATAAATAAAGCAAAAATAAAAGTCAAGATGACTGGGTGGTATGGCACACTCCTTTAATCCCTTGCAAGGCAGAGGCAGGTGGATCTCTGTGAGTTCCAGGACAGCCAAAGTTACAGAGAAATCTTGTCTGGAAAAACCAAACCAGCCAAACAACAACAAAACCCCAGAATGATTCCACTGTGAGTTTCTGTTTGGTAAACAGAAGGGGGAAGGGCCCTGCTTTGCTTTCTCCTGCTCAAAGCTCCTGCATAAACACCTGACCAAAGGGACCTGGGGAGGAAAGGGATTTTATCACATTACAGCTCACAGTCTATCAAGAAAGGACTCCACAGCAGGAACTCAAGGCAGGAGCCTGGAGCAGAGGCCATGGAGGAACTCTGCTTCTTGGCTGTTCTAAGACAGCCCATGGTGGGCTGGACCCTCCACGGTCAATCATCAGTGAAGGAAATCCCCTTCGGGCCAACTTGATGGAGGCATTTTCTTCAACTAAGGTACCCTCTTCCCAGAAGATTCTCACTTTTAGTCAAGTCAGCAAAAACAACATTATCTCATAGAGACTCATTATTTTTTTTTAAGATTTATTAATTATGTATACAGTGTTCTGTCTGTCTGTATGCTTGCTGACCAGAAGAGGGCATCTGATCTCATTACAGATGGCTGTGAGCCACCACGTGGTTGCTGGGAATTGAACTCAGGACCTCTGGAAGAGCAGCCAGTGCTCTTAACCACTGAGCCATCTCTCCAGCCCCTCCTTATTATTTTCTTCATCCAAACTTTGCAAGATGAAGTTGGTCAAATCGGCAGCTAGTGAGCTACTGACATTGTGTACGAGGCTACAGCAGCAACAATGGAAATCGTGCCAAAGGGAGCGTGTGCTTTAAGGAGAGGCCAGTGGGCCCCGAAGCCTGGGCCACTGTCTTACACAACCTGTCTGTTACAGTCCAGAATGTGCTTAAATTTTTCAATAAATTTTTTAAAATTATGTTTACAACATTTTGCCTCCATATATGCCCGCACGCCAGAAGAGGGCGCCAAATCTCATTACAGATGGCTGTGAGCCACCATGTGGTTGCTGGGAATTGAACTCAGGACCTTTGGAAGAGCAGCCAGTGCTCTTAACTGCTGAGCCATCTCTCCAGCCCCAATAATTAAAAAAAAAAAAAAAAAAAAAGCCAGACGGTGGTGGCACGCAGGTGGATCTCTGTGAGTTTGAGGCCAGCCTGGTCTACAGAGTTCTAGGACAGGCCCCAAAGCTACAGAGATAAGCCCTGTCTTGAAAATCACCACCCCCAAAAGAAAAAAAAAAAAGGAAAGTCAAAAACCATCACATGATTAGCCCTTTCCTCTGAATGGCAGGCCATGTGTGGTCTCCTCCTTTCTGTATTTCCCTTGTAAATTACCCTGAGACAAAAATGAACAAGACTTCAAAAATATGTATCCTATCCAAATTAACACCATCTTTTCAGAGAGTGCTTGTAGGTACCGCAAGCCTCACAAACAGACTTTAGAAACCTGGGCATGATGACTCTTGCCTGCATTAGAAATAATCACAAAGAAACAGCACAAAGGACCGCACACAAATAAAACCAAAGTATTCAGCCAAGCAGTTCATTCTGCAAAAAGAATGAGGTGAAACAAAAACCAGGCTATCAACACAACTGGGCCAGTAAGGCTTCCTTATCCCCCCCACCCATGGAAGCAGTGGTTCATCCCATTGGTCTGGAGTGCGACCTCTCCATCTGATGTGATTGGCTAATCTCTTTGAAGAGACTAGGGAAGGGAGATTTAGGAATGTGAGACCTTGCTTCGCTAATTACCTTTGGTTTAAAAACAACAAACAAACAAACAATAAATAAATAAAAACACAAAACACACTAACAACAAACATGTCTGGGACTAGAGAGGTAGCTCAGTGGTTAAAAGTGCTGGCTGCTCTTGCAAAGGACCAAAATTTGGTGCCACATAGTGGCTTACAACCACCTGAAACTACAGTCCCAGGGGACCCGGTGCCTTCTTCTGGTATTCAAGGTCACCAGGCCACCCCTAGTACACATCCATCCTATAGGTAAAGCACTCATGACACATGGAATAATTTTTTTAAAAAAAGAAAACCTCTCACGCTTGTGATTTTCAAATGTAGGAGGCTGAGGCAGGTGGATTGCCTAAATCTGGAGGCAAGCTTAGGCTAAAAAAATGAAACTATTCCGTTTTTGTTTGTTTGATAGTGATCCACCTGCCTCAGCCTCCTGAGTGCTGGGATTGAAGGTGTGCACCACCACGCCTGGCTGTTTGATTTTGAGGCCAGCCTGGCCCACACTGAGTTCTAGGCTTACATAGGCAGCCTGGTGAGTTACAGGGCTACCCTGGGCTACAAGATGAGACCAAAAAGAAATCTATGTGAACTGGTGTGGGGGCACTAACCTGTGGCTCCAGCAGGGATTGATTGTGAAGATACCTGGGCAAGCACATGCAGTGCACCCTGGGAAATTAATTACCCGACACCCAGAGCTGGCTGAATGAAAGGTGAGGTGTCCAGGAAGGTGGAATGGCAGGGTCACACTAAACTTAACGTCATTGCCACATGTCAATAATCCCAGATCTCAGGCAAATCCAAGGCCAGCCTCGTCTGCGGAGTGGGAGCCACAGGTTGCAAGGGCCAGCAAGATAACTCAGCAGGTAAAGGCTCTTGCTCTGAATTCCTGGGCTAGGACAGGAGAGAACTCGGCAAGGTAGGGCCCAGGGTGGATGGAGGCCTGAGAGACCGAAGCAGGGCCTTGTTGCCTAAGGATCTCAGTTCAATCCCTGGGCCCACAAGATAGAAGAGCACTGATTTCAGGTTGTCCTCTGGCCTCCACATATGTACCATGCATGACACATGTACCCACATACACACAAAGAATACATACAGACAGACTTTTAAAAAAAAAAAATTACAGTTGAGCCGGGCGATGGTGGCGCACGCCTTTAATCCCAGCACTCGGGAGGCAGAGGCAGGCGGATCTCTGTGGGTTCGAGACCAGCCTGGTCTACAGAGCTAGTTAAAAATAAATAAATAAATAAATAAATAAATAAATAAATAAATAAATAAATAAATAAAAATTACAGTTGACTACTGTCCCTTGGGTTTGTATGAACCCCATCTTGGCCCTGGCCTCCTCTGCTCACTCAGAGGTTAGGGCATGTTCCCAAGACCCTGGGCACCAACTTTAGACAGCTCCAGCTTCCCAGGCTCCGAGAGGCCCCATTAAGTCCTTGCCCTGCTCCTAACTCTAGGACTCTAAGGCTCCAGGCTGCTGCTTCCACCCCAGGACCCCAAGCCCAGCCACACCCTTCCCTGTGTCTGATCCTAGGTGAGGAGGGACTGGTCCTGTCTGGGTGGAGTTTGGGAAATGGACAAGAGACCAGGCCAGGAAGAGAAGGCAAGAGTTGCTGGTGCAGTACCAGGACTGGAGGGAGCTTCAGGCACTGTGCGCTGCCACCTCTGGCTGGCTCAGCAGCAGTGCTGGCCATGCCGCCTTTCTGGGCAGTGCACCTGCTCTACCCTGTGCTGTGGGCTGGAGCCACGCTGCTGCCTGTCTTGAGCCCAGATTCACAGTCAAGAGGGCGCTCCCTGCAGTCCCTACCATGAGGGCTGGAACAGGACAGCTCACAAGGTCCTGTCTCTTGGTTCCTGCCAGTTGCCCAGTGGTACCACACTGGAGTCACTGTCCCCACCTCTCTCTTACTCATGAGCATAGCTGTCCACTGTCCAAGCCACTTGAAGCGTAAGGGTCATGTGGCCCACCGGGTCACTTGCTTAGGTATCCAACCCACCCTGTGTTCTCCCTGGCCACCCTCGGGGCCTCTTACCCTGATTTCCCACCAGCCCCAGCTGCACACCATAGCACACCAGGACTGACTTCTTCCCACCCTCACAGTTGATTTCTCGGCTTTCTTTTATGAGAAGGTCTCGCTTTGGAGACCAGGCTGGTCTCCAACACAGAGATCCCCTTGCCTCTGTCTCCTGTGTGTTGGATTAAAGGTGTGCGCTGCCACACTCAGCCCAATTGAATTTCCTTCCAGTTCCCGACCAATGTCAGTGTCACTGTGGCAGCTGGGGTCACAGGACCCCTGATCAGTGCTCCCAGCCTTACTGCAAGGGGGGCGGTCACTGTCCCTTGCCGTGCTGTCTTTCCCACTGCAGTGCTAAGGGGCAGGACTGAGCAAGTACTGCAGGAGTGAATCCTCAGGGCCTCCGAGGGGGCCGCTCCATCACCCAGTCCCCTCCGAGGGGGCCGACTTCATCACCCAGTCCCCTCCAAGGGGGCTGCTCCATCACCCAGTCCCCTCCGAGGGGGTCAGCTCTATCACCCTGGCCCCTCAGAGAGGCCGGCTCCATCACCCTGGCCCCTCCGAGGGGGTCAGCTCTATCACCCTGGCCCCTCAGAGAGGCCAGCTCCATCACCCAGTCCCCTCCGAGGGGGCTGGCTCCATCACCCAGTCCCCTCCGAGGGGGTCAGCTCTATCACCCTGGCCCCTCAGAGAGGCCGGCTCCATCACCCAGACCCCTCCGAGGGGGCCGGCTCCATCACCCAGTCCCCAGATCATGCAATCGTTGTGGGTGATACATGTTCCTGCACCAGGCCACTGGCAGGTCCTTACTAGAACACCTGGCAGTCACAAGCCCACCTTCCTCAAGAGGTAAAACATAAAAATGGACAGATGTTCATTTGTCCAGCTTCGACCTCTCAGGCCTCCATCCACCCTGGGCCCTACCTTGCTGAGTTCTCTCCTGTCCTAGCCCAGGAATTCAGAGCAAGTCATCTCTCTTCTTGGACCCCGAATCCCTCGGCTAGAATGCTAAAATGGGACTGGAGAGATGGCTCAGTGTTTAAGAGTTCCGGCTGCTCTTCTGGGACCCCAGATTCATTTCCAGCACCCACATAGTGCCTCAGAACCAACTGTAACTCCAGCTTCCGGGGATCCAACACCCTCTTCTGGCTCCCATGGGCACCAGGCACACATATGATATAGACATGCCTTCATACAAAACACCCATATGCGTAAAATGAAAATGCAGGAACGAAGTCTTCGGCCATACCATCTGAACTAGCCGATCTTGTCTAAAATACAAGAATGCCTCCTTCTTAAAATTATTTCAAGTATCAAGTGGGGTGGTGAGGGGACGATGACATATGAAGGTACATCCAGCCTAATGCTCACTCAAAACAGGGGCGGGAGTGCAGGGAGGGAGGGGAGTTGCTGCAGAGGTTTTTGTTTTCCTTAGACGAGCACGCCAAGAGCAAAGGTTTCACCTCACCACAAGAGGGCAGTGCTGTCCACTCCGGCGCGCTGTGGCCGGGTGGGACTGAAGCCTAGGCTAGCTGGCCTTTCCTTAGGTCTCAGTAAGCAGATCTCACCATGGAGGGGCATGGGACCCACTGGGGCAGCCCCTGAGCTTCCAGGCGGCCACTCCTGTGTCTCCACCTGAGGAGCAGGAAAACAGCATCCAGGTGGCAGAGCTGCAGGGAAGGTCACCTGGCAGGACAGGATTTGGACATCTCTGAATCCCAAGCCAAAGGCCACGTTATCAGGGATCCGCTGAAGAAGGGGACTTCCCTGGAGCAGCCTGATGGTGTGTGACTTCCACAAATAGGCCGTCTGTGCTGTCTGGGCACCAGAAAAGAACCCATCGTGGTGTGCAGGACTATAATCCGGCACTTCGGAGGTAGAGGCAGGCTGTTAGTTCAAGCTTGTCCTCGGCTACATTGTAAGTTTGAGGCCAACTTGGGCTAAGTGAAAACAGTCTCAAACAAGCAAAACATACAAACACCAGAACCCTAAAAATTCCCAGCAGGCACCAGGCCAGCTGGGACAGCAAGGACACTGGAAATAAGAAACACGGGGCATTCACAGGTCACACATTGCTGTTTAATGACTAACCCTGAACAGGTCTCAGGAGGACTCTGGGACACCACACACACACACACACACACACACACACACACACACACACACACGTGAGGTTTTCCACAGGGGTAGACGTCTTCAAACCTCATAGATACTGAACAAGCCCAAAGTTCGTTTTCCATAGCTGGCCGGCGGAAGCCCATCACCGACTGCCTTTCGGAGGAGCGAAGGCCTTGAGCAGGCAGGCAGAGCTTACCGTGTGGCACTCACCATTCCTCAGCCTGTACTAAGGCACTCGGAACAAAGAACAGGGAGGTGTCAACAGGGACGTGCAGACCTGCCCACCTCTGAAAAATAGCAAGCACCCCAGCTGCGCAATCTGAGAGGGATCTGGCCGCCGCTGGGTCTCTTGTGAGGACACATACCAGCCAGGTGTCTCTCTTTGGGCTGGCCCAGAGTTGTGGGCAGGTTTGAGAAGTCATTTCTAGCCCTGGACTGAATGATGGCTTTATTAGAGAATCCTCTGTCCTTTCGACTGTTTTTGTTTGTTTGTTTGGTTTTTTGAGACAGGGTTTCTCTGTGTAGCCCTGGCTGTCCTGGAACTCGCTCTGTAGACCAGGCTGGCCTCGAACTCACAGAGCTCTGCCTGCCTCTGCCTCCCCAGTGCTGGAATCAAAGGCGTGCACCACCACGAGGCACGAGGGGGTGTGGGTGATGTTTAAGGCTTTTGTGAGGGTCAAGGATGTTCTGTCGATTTTTTTTTTTTTTTGAGACAGGGTTTCTCAGTAGCTATGGAGCCTGTCCTGGAACTAGCTCTTGTAGACCAGGATGGCTTCGAACTCCCAGAGATCTGCCTGCCTCTGCCTCCCGAGTGCTGCGATTAAAGGTGTGTGCCACCACAGCCCGGCCGTTCTATTGATCTTGACAGTTCATTTGTAAGTGGTTCTAGTTCGGCATCCAGACCCCAAGAGGCTAAGAAACACTCGTGCACACATTGGGCTCAGGGATCCAACACACCTAAGTCGCCAGGCTCAGCCTCGGTGGCTTCTGTCCACAGTGTGGTAGATGAAGAGGTTCCAGCCACTGGTCACAGGTGATGGGCCACTTCCCAGAGGATCTGCAGGGCCATGGAGACACAGGCGAACTGGGCCAGGACATAGGCTCCAGAGCGGACACGTGGGTTCAGCTTGCCCAGGTAGGCTACCGTGTGCACCACACGGCCTGTGAGGACAACAAGGAAATGGATCCAGGCGATCAAAGGTTCGGGTCCCAGGAAGGAGTAGACGAAGCCCAGGAAGAGGAAGGGGTAGATAGTCTCCATGTCGTTGCGGTGGGCTCTGGGGGGCAGAGGAGTACAGTCAGCAGGCTTAGTTCTGGGACTCCCAATCCACCAGGGAACTCTTGAGGCTGCCAGATAACCCAATCCCTTGCTGACCCATAAGCTAGAATGTGTAGGGCCAAGGGGAGCAGTGACTCTGAGCTTTTACTCAGATGTGGCTGAGGCTCAAAGCCCAGGTAACAGCTCCACAGGTCTCCTATGGGCCCAGTCCATCCCACCTTCCCCACACTGTCCCTTCTGACACCAAGGGAAGAGGACTCAGAGGATAGGGTTGGGTGAGTGACATGTATTCCCTGAGGCAGGGTTGAGACATGCCTGCCCTATGAATGCAGGATTGGGACCCTGCCTGGTGCTGCCTCTGTCCCTTTCCGCCCCAACAGCGGACTAAGCATCATCTTTGCCGGACTAACCATAGGATTCTTCCATTCACCAGCCCAGCTAAGCACAGGACTCTGGCCAGCCTTCCCTGCTTCACGCGTGCTATCCCACTCTTTCATAAGCATGCGTGGCGGGAAGGCTGCATCCAACCTTACCATAAATAATAACCAAGGAAGAAATCTCTCACTGGCTGTCACTCAATTTCCACGGCCCTGTTTATACTGCTGCCTCATTAAAAAACGAACCAGGCAGTCAAAGCCCCGTCAACTAGGGACAGCGAATGCCTGGAGCCATCGATGACTGCTTAGATAAACAGTGGCCGAGCCACGACCTTCCCCAGGACAGGCCCCATCACTCAGTCTGAGGACTCCAGCTTCCAGCTGCAGCCCATCTGACCAGCGGCACCAGGCCACCGGCGAGCCCAGCCTGGTCCCAGCGCCTCTGTGGCGAACCACTGGAAAATGAGTCTTAGCAAGAGCCACCAGCAGCTTACTGAGTGAAGGACAAAAGAGGTAGAGCCCGGTAGAGGCCTGGAGCACCCAGCACCCCAATGCTGCGGGGGTGGAGGTAGGGGGGCGGGGGACGGGGGCAGTAGTCAGGGCTGGTGAGATATGTTAGAGCCTAAATGATGAGAAGCTGGCCAGGCAGAGGAAGAACCTTCTTGGGAAGTACCCAGCATACACAAAGGCCCTATGGTAAGAACAGCACAAGAATTCAGAATTGACCCGTTTGCTGAAGCACACAAGAGGGAAGTGAGCCGGTGAGCAGGAGAGAGGCCTGGTAACAGGAGGAAAAGAAATTCAGCAGAGGGCATAAAAATTCTTAAGAAGGGGGGGGGGGGCTGTATCTTAGCAGGTGGATTGCTTATTCCAGCTCTGCTTCAGGGCCTGGAGAGCTGGCTCAGCAGTGAAGAGCGGTGGTATCTCGTAGAGGACCCAGGGTTCGTATCCCAGCACCCATAGAGTGGGTCACAACCATCTGTGACTCCAGTTCCAGGGGATCTGATGCCCTCCTCTGGCCTCTGAGGGTACCAGGTACCAGGCACACACATGGTGCACACATATATACATGTAAGTAAGCACATGTAAAATAAAAATAAATAAATCTGGGTCATACTCAGCTAGTGAGTGAGTTGAGGCAGGCCTGGGCTGTATAAGTCTCTCTCTCTCTCACTCACACACACACACACACACACACACACACACACGATATGCCCATAAACAAACACCACAGTCACCCCCCACATGATTCTGTACACACACACACACAAACACTACAGCCACACACACACAAACACACACACACACGAGGGTGTGCACCCACACCCACCCACCCACCCTTCTTCCAGCAGGGCCTGGAACTTTCTCAGGTATGGCAGTCAGCCCCTCTCCCCTTGAGACCCATCCCCACGCCCTTCCTTCTCCTCACCTCACCGTGATCATGAACTTGTGACCCGACACAGGGAGAGCAGGTCTGTATGGCTGGTAAGATCGGCTCTCAGCCTGCTGGGGTGGCACCAGGTGATGGGCCTGGATGGACTCTGGGGGCTGATGACAGGGAAGGGTGGGAAACCTAAGAGCGGAAGCCATGGTGACTCCCCACTCAAGACAGTTCCACATCACATGGGTCACCAGAGACGGGGCAGGTTTCCCTCAGATCACAGCACCCGATGACACGGAACAGTATCTACACAGTCTCTGTGTCTTAGTTATGGGAACACCTTGAAAGTCCATTGCAGAAAGATGCTTGCAGATGAGCTCTGCCTCCACAGGACCTATGGGATGATTGTCACAGTGCCAGGGAACGCTCGAGGGGAGGGGCTCGGGTGCCAGACTGCTCCTTAAGACACGGGAGCTGAGGACCGGGGAGAAGGCTCCATCAGTAAAGGGTAAGCTGTGTAAGCATGAAAAACCAAGTTCAAACCCCAGAAGCCACATGAAAAGCTATGTGTTCCTGAACCCACCTGCAATCCCAGCTCTGAGGAGTGGAGACAGGAAGCCCCATGGGCTAACCTAGTTCCAAGTTATAAAGCTGTCTCAAAAACCAGTGGGACAAGCCGGGCGGTGGTGGCGCATGCCTTTAATCCCAGCACTTGGGAGGCAGAGGCAGGGGATCTCTGTGAGTTTCAGACCAGCCTGGTCTACAAGAGCTAGTTCCAGGACAGGCTCCAAAACCACAGAGAAACCCTGTCTCGAAAAATCAAAAAAAAAAAAAACAGTGGGACAGCACCTGAGAAATGGCAGCCGAGGCTGGCCCCTGGGCTCACACGCCTGTGCAAGCAGAGTGTTGAGTGAGAGTCAAGGCCAGGTGGTGGTGATTAAAGGCGCGCCTTTAATCCCAGCACGTGGAAGGGAGAGACGGGCAGATCTCTGTGAGTTCAAGGCCAGCCTGGTCTACAGAGTGAGTTCCAGGACAGCCAGGGTTAAACAGAGAGACACCCTCTCTGAACCTCTCTGCTCCCTCCACACAAAAAAAAAAAAAAAAAAAAAAAAAGGCCAGCTGTGTTGGCTTGCACTTGTATTCTGCACTTGGAAGGCTGAGGCAGGAGGTTTACCATGAGTCAGGAATTCAAAGTCAGCCTCAACACCCTAGTAGCGTTGAAGTCAGTCTGGAGCTACGAAAGGACCTATCCTGAAAATAATGTCGGAAGATGATGGCTCAGTGATTGGGAGCACTGGCTGCTCTTGCAGAGGACCTGCATGGTGACTCGAAATGGTCTGTAATGCCACTTACAGGGGATCTGACGCCCTCTCCTGGTCCCTTTGGGCTCTGCATGTATATAATATAAAACACCCATACACATAAAGAAAAATAATGATTTTTTAAAAAGTCTTGGTATATGACTTAGCCTGTATAACATTTGCCTAGCAATTAAAAGGTCCTGGTTTCAGTCCCCAGCAACACATAAACCAGAGGTCAGGTGACATAAGCCTCTATTTCTAGCACTTAGGAGGTAGAGCCAGGAGGGGTAGAAGTCCAGGGTTATCTTCAGCTGGAGAGTTAGCCAGCCTGGGCTAAGGGGGACTCTATCTCAAAAACAAACCAAACCAGGTTGAGAACAAATGTGGCCAAACCTGAAGAGCAGGGACAGGAGTGACCCCTGCTCTGTGGCAGGTCCCTGGTTGGGGAGGCGGGCCACCTCCTTGATTCCTCACCAGGCAGCAAAGGGGTGGCCCACATGGGAAATGTGGCCCGGAGCAGATGGAGCTCAGACCCAGGGCCTCCCTCCCTCATCTGTTAGAAGCTACAATGGGGCCCCACAATGCCACGGTGGTGCCTGGGGCAGGGAAGAATGGGGAAATCCGGACGTTGAAAAAATAAGGCTCACCTCTCCTGCCCTGCCACAGTCTCCAAACAGAGGCGTGGAAGGAGTCACGTACTGGGAGGCAGGGAGAACTGTGTCACTCCGATAATGACCAGCATTCTGAGGCGAAAGTCACCCAAAACCAGTTCCCACCAGATGAGACTTGCACAGCCCCCTGTGGCTTCGGGCCTGCCCCTCACCCTCCCTCTGTAACAGAGCTGTCTTACTGCTCAGTGGGGAGAGACCTCTGATGACCCCGGGTCAGGGCAGTGACAGCAGCTGGTGGCAACACGTTACCTCTCTCCCAGCTCGTCACCCATGCCGCACACTTACGTGAGCTCAGGGTGCAAGGAGGACGGCTGCTCGGTGCCAAAGGCGGATGTGCAAAGGGAAGGGAAATCGGTAAGGGGTGGGGGCTGAGGCCAGGGTTGAAGCTTTGCCTCCTGCTAGATAGAGTTATAGCCTCAGGGCCAGACCCTGGCACACCCTTCTATCTCTATAGATAACATCACTCTCCTCAGAGTGCTGGGGTGCTGTGGGTGTTGGTACCCAGAAAATAAGGAAAAGCAGCCTTAAGTTTGTTACCACCACCCTCATCATCGCCACCCCCAAATCACCAGCCCTGGCCCGGACACAACTGTGACTGCTCCTCATTCTCCTTGGGCTGACAACCTGTCACAGGCCCTCGCTGACCCTAGTGAGAAATAGGGCTTCCGCCAGAGGTCCCCAACTCTGGCTGCCACCAAGGAGCTGAGCCCCCACAGGCAGGTGTCCCTTCCTCTCTGAGTCCATGTCCCCTACTGATAAATGGACAGGCGGGATATCATTTTTAGAACATAGGAAGTCAGCACCTGGGGGCCAAATCTCTTGGCAAACTGATTCTTTCTTTGGGCTAAAGGCCTAAACAGTGAGAAACAAGATGAAATAATTTGGGTCAAATGTCCCTCCAGGGGGAGCAGTCCTGTGTGCGAATTGACACACAGCTGCAGGTGAACACATTTCCATCTGCAAGTGCAGGCAGGTGTCCGGGGACGAGAACGTGGCTGGCACCTGCCCAACAAGGCTGGGCCCCACCTGGGGCAGCAAGGGAATGAACGGAAGACGAGACACACTCAGAAAAGCTGGGGTCAGTGGGTCACTCGCTCTCCACCGGACGCTTACAGAACAGGGGAGGGGTCAGGAGGTCTGTGTAGCAGATCAGTCTCTGCCTGTAAACCCTTGGGGAGGCTACAGTTGCTAGTCTTTATACATCCTGCCAACGTTCGCACTGGGACCAAAGGAAGGCTTTGCCCATCCCCGGGCCTCACCTGAGGAAGGTTTTGCCATCCTCATGGGTCTGAGGCTTTAGTCTTTGGCACGGTCATGCCCATGTCATAATACATGCTCACTCAGGGCCTCCTTCACTAACCCACAGCTGGCCTCCTTCCTGTCTCATGTAGCCTGTGCAAGCCTCTATGGTATATTGTACAGCTAAGGCTGGCCTCGAACTCCTGTTTCTGCTGCCCCCACCTCCTCAGTGCTGGAATTCCAGGTGAGGCCACTACAGGTGGCCTCAGTTCCATTCTTCCCAGCACTCGAGAGGCAGAGGCAGGCGGATCTCTGTGAGCTCAAAGCCAGCCCGGTCTACGAGATCTAGTTCCAGGACAGCCAGAGCTACATAGTGAGACTCTTATCTCGAAAAAAAAAATTAAGTTAACGTTATCTATTTTATTTTCTGTATGAGTACTTTTGCCTATACGTATGCATGTGCACCACATGTGTGCCTAAAGCCTGAGATCAGACAAGGGCATCCTGTGCGGACTGGGACTTGAACCTGAGTCCTCTGCAAGAGTGACAGTGCTCTTAAGGACCCTCTCTCTCCAGCCCTCGGGGTTCCATTCTTAAACCTGGCTCCTGATTGCCCCAGGACCAGCCTGGCTTGTCTCCAGCATGTGCTAATCTACAAGGCAGATTTATGCACGACCCAGGATCCAGGCTACAAGCTTCCTGTGTTCACAGCCCTGTGGCCCGGGGCCCCTGCCCTGGTTCTAATATTTAACTGGTCTCTCTTTCTGTCTCTCGGTCTCCTCTCTCTCCTCTTTCTCTCTCTCCTCTCTCTCTCTCCCTCCCTCTCTTTCTTTCTCTCCTCCCTCTCTCTCTCCCCCTCTCTTTCTTTCTCTCTCCTCCCTCTCTCTCCCCCCCTCCCTCCCCCGCCCCCCCCTCGCCAGTTCCTAGTGGTGGGCAGCCAGCGTGAGTCTCGGTTCTGCACCCTCAGCTGACACACTTTCTTCTTTGAGACAGGGTCTGATCTCTCTGCACAGCTCTGGCTAGCTTGAAACCCACTGTATAGATCAGACTGAGCTCAAACTCACACACAGCCTCCTGCCTGTACCTCCCAAGTACCAGGATTAAAAAGATATGCTACCACAAGTAGCTGGCTTCTTTCCTTCCTTCCTTTTGTCAGGCAGGGTCTCATGTAGCCCAGGCTAGCCTCCAACTCTATTTTATGCAAGCCCTCTACCAACCTGAGCTTCATCTTCTACCCTCAGCTGTCTGTGATGCTCTAAGGAGTCAGGAGGGTTCTCGGCTACCCAGGTGCTGGCCTCTCCCCCTAACAAGCACCTAGCAAGTACTGACTGAAGCCTCACGGGTGGATGGACAGTAGCAGTATTAGGTAGGAATGTTCAGAAAATGCTCACTGAATACGAACCACTTAAGCTTCAGTACTAGAGAGTATAAGAAATCAAATCCAGCTACAGAGATGGCTCAGGGGTCAGGCACACTTATTTCTCCTGCAGAGGGATCACCGGGATCAATTCCCAGCACCCATGCGGAAGCTCACAACCATCTGTAACTCCAGTTCCAAGGGATCCAATGGGCACATAAGGGTGCTTAGACCTGCATGCAGGGAAAACATTCATACATATGAAGTAATATAAATATAAAGCAAATATTAGAAAAGGAGAAAAATCCTCCTGGGTAGGTGGGACCGCTGGGGTTCCTTAGAGTTCCTTTGTCTTCCCTGGACAAGGTTATGCCTTTAGGAGGCAACAAAACACAACCTGTCAGCTCTTGCTGACGGATGGCTGCCTGGGCCACTCAGTTTTTCCCTCTCAGTGGCTCAGAATGGCCTGGACAACCACGAGTCACCAATATGGGGTCACGGTTGTGCAAGACCAGTGCCTGCCACAGAAGGTTGAGGATCTGCCGAAACACATGCAGATCAGCCTGCATTTCATTCTGTTGGAAAGGATAGGGCGGCCTGGAGTTCCACTTCCTAGGCCACACTGTTGTCATTTTTCAAACCCACAAGTGTATACATTACTGACAATGACGAACACAAACATAAGGAAACCCTCCCAGAGGGGAATTCTGTTATGGAAGTGGCACAGCCCCACCCATCCTGGCCTGTGATGCCAGGGGATCTGCTGGGAGCTGTGTATGTGGTCTGTTTCACGTCTCACCCCTTGCTTCCATCACCCCAGTGCCCCCTCCTCATTCTGGATCACTGATGAGACAGGAAAGGAATGTCCCCCACACTAAAAACTGAGCCAGCTGCTAAAAATCGGCTTTCCGTCTGGAAGAGATTTACACAGCCAAGACGTTTTTGTTTGTTTGTTTGTTTTGTTTTGTTTTGTTTTGTTTTTTCGGTTTTTCGAGACAGGGTTTCTCTGTGGTTTTGGAGCCTGTCCTGGAACTAGCTCTTGTAGACCAGGCTGGTCTCGAACTCACAGAGATCCGCCTGCCTCTGCCTCCCAAGTGCTGGGATTAAAGGCGTGCGCCACCACCGGCCGGCTTGTTTTTTTGTTTTTGTTTTTGTTTTTGGAGACAGGGTTTCTCTGTGTAGCTCTGGCTGGCTGTCATAGAACTCACTCTGTAGACCAGGCTGGCCTCAAACTCACAGAGATCTACCTGCCTCTGCCTCCTGAGTGCTGGGATTAAAGGTTATTTTTCTTTTTGAGACAGGGCTTTACCTATAGTCAAACCAGCCTGGAACCCAAGGCAATACTCCTGCGTCAGCCTTGTCGTCATGGGTGTATGTCACTCACTATACCTAGCCTCAAGACTCACTCTAAAACCTTTTACATTTGGGGGGAGTGCACACACACACACACACACACACACACACACACACACACGGAGACAAGAGATCCACCTACAGGCATGACTCTCTACTAGCAGAGGCTGGTCTTGAACCCCCGACATTCCTGCCTCCCAAATTCCATACCTCCCAAATGCTGGGCTCAGAGATGTGAGCCACTATATCGCACTTGTTTTTCTTTATCTGATGCTTTCTTCGAATGCTCTCACTCTGTGGTTGGTCTGCAGCTCTGGTCGAGCTTCCTGCTTCCACCTCCCAGGTTTTGACATCTTATATGTTCACCACCAACCTTGAACTAACTCTAATTCTAGATCGTGAGGATTTTCTTTTCCAAGGCAAATGTAATGTATAAACTATAATTGTCCGAGGAAATCAGGCCCATGGAGGCCCTTAGACACACAGGGAACTCCGGTAGCAGCCAGGTCCTAGACACTCTCAGGTACTCACCTGAGGCAGCGCTCCACATCTGGATCACTCCTGTAGAACTGGAGGCCTCCATGTTTCAGGGCATCCTCCGGGTTGGCAAAAGCCTGCAACACATTGGCCGAGGGTCACTCTCCCTGAGGAGGTCCTTGTCTGAGGACAGAGCTCAGGGGCTAGATAACAGGACAGCTACTACACACACTACAGACCATTCAGCCTGCTCCCCTGTGGACCAAAGCTTATGCCGGCGAAAGCACTCTCCCGCCCGTCTCTTGGGCTTGTAGGTTAAGAGATTATTAACTTGGGGCTCAGCGTGACTGGCTAGCCTTGCACACTCAGGAGGGGCTCAGCATGACTGGCTGCCTTGCACACTCAGGAGGGGCTCAGCATGACTGGCTAGCCTTGCACACTCAGGAGGGGCTCAGCATGACTGGCTAGCCTTGCACACTCAGGAGGGGCTCAGTATGACTGGCTAGCCTTGCACACTCAGGAGGGGCTCAGCATGACTGGCTGCCTTGCACACTCAGGAGGGGCTCAGCATGACTGGCTAGCCTTGCACACTCAGGAGGGGCTCAGCATGACTGGCTAGCCTTGCACACTCAGGAGGGGCTCAGTGTGACTAGCTAGCATAGCACACTCAGGAGGGGCTTAGCGTGACTAGCTAGCCTTGTACACTCAGGAGGGGCTCAGTGTGACTGGCTAGCCTTGCACACTCAGGAGGGGTTCAGCGTGACTGGCTATCCCTGCACACCCAGGAGGGGCTCAATGTGACTAGCTAGCCTTGCACACTCAGGAGGGGTTCAGCGTGACTAGCTAGCCTTGCACACTCAGGAGGGGCTCAGAATATGTATCCATAGTACTGTGTCTGCCTAACATGCATGAGTCCCTAGGTTCTAGTCCAAGAATCTCAAAAAATAGTTTAAAATATTTAGCAGAGTGTGGTGGCTCACGCCTTTAATCCTAGCACTCCGGAGATTGAGGTAGGCAATTTCTGTGAGTTTGAGGGCAGCCTGGTCTACGTGGTAAGACCCTGTCTCAGAAGATTAAAAACAAACAGACAAGCTAGAGAGGTGTTGGAGTGCCTGATCAGACACTAAACCCCTCCCTGACCACCAGGCTCTGTAGCTTCCGGCTGCCGGATAAAACGGAGCACCTGAGCCTCCAGGGAAGAGCAGGGCAGCTGGAGAGGGCTGGAAAGACAGTGGAGGCCCAAGGTCACATTTTTGCCTTTGGGGACTTATGACTCACTAGCAGCTACTCCCTGCTGCAAAGCCAGGCAAATTCTCCCCCCATCAACTCTGGTGACAGCTGAGTCAACTTTTCTAAACATGGGGTGCTTCACTCTGCTCTGTCCCTGGAGCCCCAGCTGTGGCCTACTCCTGCCCTGCTCTGAAGAAAACGTAAAATGCCATTATAAGGCCTAGAACTCCCACCCAGAATTACCCCTTGCTGGTTCCCAAGTCCCCCAACCCTGAGGGCCAGGCTTTGCCACCAGTAAAGCCCCTGCGGTCAGCTATTGGGGAGCCACTTCTAGTAGGTCAAGGAGCATAGACTCCCAGGAAGGACCTAGGCGGCTGCTGTTCACATCAGATTCCAGCAGGAAGCAGTCTTACAGACCAGAGTGGTAGCCCATTCGCCATTCAGGTCTCTAGGTTCACAGAGCCAGACACTGAGCTCCCAGTCGCCCAGGTCCCCAGGCCTGTGGAGAGAGGACGTTGAGCCTGTCCCCATTCTCTCTGCAGAGGGTGATCCTCTGGTTCCTCTCGGCAGAAAGGAGAGGCACCCGAGGACCCCAGGGCTCAAAGCAGGGGCCCCTGTATCTGGAGTTATGGGGGATGGAGACCAGGAGGAAGTGAGGCTCAGGAACCAGACACTAAGCTTCAGGGGATGGAAGGAGCCCCAGGAAGACAGCATCTCCTCAGCCCCCGTGGGAAAACTGAGGTAACCTAACTTTCTCTGCCTCCTCCAGGCTTTGTGGTAATTTAGGGCTCAGATTTGGTGCCTCTGCAAAGGGGACAAGGACAGAGTTTAGCGATCTCTGCCTGGCATCTCTGTCCTACATCCAAGGAAAGACTAAACAGGAGAACCAGAGGCAGCCAGTAAGTGGTGGCCTTGCCTTTATTCCTGCCAGTAAGTGCCCTAGGGGCTGAACCCCGCGGGAGGGCAAAAGTCCCACCCAGGGACCCCACCCGCACCCTGTCCACGCTGCCTTTGGACTGGACTAAGGCTGCTTTTGAAAAGGCAACAAATACTTCGTGCAGTTCTGCTTTCCAGAGGCTTCCAGGAGTTCATCCAACGCGGAGGAATGGGCCGGAGTGTCCTGGCCACTTCCACCGGCTCCGTGTGGGCTTTTTGCGGCTGTTTCCTTCCCTGGACTGGGATCACAGAGTTGTCCGTGACCCCTCTGGCTAGGACCAAACCTCAGAGGCTGCCGTGAGTCTGTGTGTGGCATCCACGGGGAGTGGGAATTTCCACGGAAAGACTTCTGGGGCTCCTGATTTACCGGTTCCCACTCCACCCAGATATGAAATCCTTCCCTGTCTGCCGAGAAACCGCCAGGTCAGAACACCTTGTTGTCAGAGTTCCTGTGTTCCACGTGCGTCTCCTGTTGGAGGTCGCTTCCCCTGGCGCTGAGAGAGGAAACCCCGGGTGCTCTCAGACCGACAGGTTCAGGAGCCGAAGCCCAACATCCAGAAGGGCTGCGGCGGCAGCTTTGAAATAGCTACTTCTGCACGCCCGCAAACACACCTCCGCCACGTTATTCGGCTCCCAGAGTTTCTTGCAGGGAAAAAGCAGCAGAGAGTTAATCCCCTCACACACTCCCGCTCACACACACCCCAGGTCACGTACCTTCTTCCGAAGCCTGGTGTAGCCTGTGATGACACCCACCGCGTACATCTTGATGACCAGCAGTGTGCCGCAGAGCAGGAAGGCCGGGAGCGCCTGGCCGTTCTCCATCACCAGGTCCAGAGAAGGCATCTCAGCTGGTCTGGGCTCCAACTCCAGGACACGGTGACTGAGGCTGAGACTGTCCCACAAGGCAGTCTGTGGAGAGGAGGAGAAGGAGGCGGGCCAAACCCTGAGGAGGCGGTCACCCCCGCCCACTCCCCGCCCACCCTGAACAAACCACAGCAGGGCCCCCCCCTGCTCCAAGAAAGAAAGAAACGGGGACTTCTGCTCCTAGTGCTGGGAAAGTCAGAGGAATGGAGGTGTCCCCGCGCCATCCTTGGCTCTGGACCACTGTTCCCTGGCAAGGCCTCAAACTTCCTAATCTGTTTCTCATCCTAACTCCAGCTCATCGACCTCCGCTGCGGAAGTTGTCACTGACCCATGCCCACCTTCCAAAGCAGGAGGGCAGGTAGAGGGCTGGAGAACCAGGCCATCTGTGCTAATGTCTCTGTGATGCTAGACACGCAGTCACGGAGGCGGACTGCCTCTGCAAGCTGGATGGTGAGACAGGTCCTTCCACCATCTAGCAGGAACAGAACTCCACTTCCCAGTTCAAATCTCTGTGTGTGTGTGTGGGGGGGGTTATTTGAGTGTGTACATGTGCAGGTGGGTGAGGGTACACATGTGTGTGGAAGCCTGTAGCTGACTTCACATGACTTCCTCTATCGCCCACCACATTTTTTAAAGTTTCTTTTAAAATTACATTTATTTAGTGTGTGTGTGTTCGCACGCACAGGCACGTGAGCATCACAGCAGCTGTGTGAAAGTCAGAGGACAACTTGGCTAGCGTTGGTTCTTTTATGCCTTGTGAGTTCCAGGGATAAAATTCAGGTCTCATTGGCCCAAACACTAAAGAGACCTGGCTGGCCTGGAACTCACAGAGATCCACCTGCCTCTGCCTCCGGAGTGCTGGGATTAAAGGTGTGTGCCACCACAGAAACCAGGTACCTCATAAATCACGTTTGCCTGTGATCCCAGCACTCAAGATATAGACGCCAGATCAGGAGCTCAAGGTCACACACACATACACCCCCCCTCCCCCGCCATGTAGTGAATTTGAGGCCAGCCTGAGACATATTAAAGCCTACTTCAACAATAAGGGCTATTGAGATGGCTCAGTAGGAAAAAGTGCCTGCCACCAAGCATGAAAGCGGGCTTCGTTCCCAGCCCCACATGGAGGAAGGAGAGAAGTGGCTGAGGCAGGTTGTCTGACCACGGGCATACACACAGATTATAAAATAAATGTAAAAAGGATTAAAGCAGTAAAATACTTCTGTCTAAAAGACCCCAGTGACAGCATCTGCCATGCAGTCGCTACCCCTTGCTTAGTGCCCTGGAGCCTAAGTTTCCCCTCCTCAGAATGGGGCTAATGGTTCCTGCCTAGCAGGATTGGCAGGGGGAAGTCCTTGCTGCTGGGGAAAGTTGTGAGGCTTCAGGCTATACCTTACGTAAGAACTAAAGATGTGCTTGATAAGACAGTGTCTGTGTTTCCAAAGTACAGGGTCACCACACCAGGCTTGGGAGCACTTGACAAAGCTCTCCCAGGAAAATGGGCGCAGCATGGTCTGCTTGTCCTGAGGCATGTTTTATCATCAGTGGCTACAGGATGGGGATCTGAGCGAGTAGCCAGCTTTCTGCTCTGTTTGCTAGGGATCTGCTTCAGGTAACAACCACCTTCACACAGGTAAAAGACCTTGTCAGGAACGAGGGGTCTCCTCTGACCTCCATATTTGTGCTGTAGTACTTGAGGGTATGCCTGCACTCTTACACACACACACACACACACACACACACACGCACGCGCGCGCGCACACACACACACACTCAGCCCGGTGGCACACATCTATATTCCCAGCACTCCAGAGGTAGAGGCAGAGGTATCAGAGGTTCAAGGCCAACCTTGGCAACACCTTGAGTTTCAGGCCGCCCTGGACTACACAAGGCTCAGAGAACTTGCTAAGCATCACGAGAACCCAAGTTCAAATCCCCAGCTCCCATGTATAGACCAGTAAGTAGCCCCAGTGCTGTCCAGGGCAAAGGCAGGAGGGGCACTGGGCTTGCAGGGGAGAGGCAGGAGGGGCACTGCTCTGGGTGTGGTGAGAGATGATATTCTCCTCCAGCCTCTACTCATTCGCACACAGACGTGTGCACCTCTGTCCACAAGCACATTTACACATACTGCACACATACATTATACACACTTTCTGACACACCACCACCACCAACAACAAAAGAATAGCCTGTAGGCAAAGGCCAGAGCCCTGGTTCCCTACCAGAGCACTGCCCAATGTTTCTGAGGCTCCTGGATTCCCGCTCTAGCAGCAGAAAAAAATCACACTAAATAAAAACCTCAGTTGTTGCTAGGTGTAGTGGCACACACCTTTAATCCCAGCATCTGGGAGGCAGAGGCAAGCAGATCTCTGAGTTCGAGGCAGCTAGCCTGATCTACAGAGTGACTCCCAGGACACCCAGGGCTACACAGAGAAACCCTGCCTTGAACAAACAAACAAACAAAAAAAAAAAAAACACAAACCAAACAAAACCAAACAGCTGGGTGGTGGTCGCGCGCCTTTAATCCCAGCACTCGGGAGGCAGAGGCAGGCGGATTTCTGTGAGTTCGAGACCAGCCTGGTCTACAGAGCTAGTGCCAGGACAGGCTCCAAAGCCACAGGGAAACCCTGTCTCGAAAAAAAAAAAAAAGAAAGAAAGAAAAATACAATCCTCAGTCGTGAGGTTGCTGTCTGTAGGCTCTACTGTCCCCTAGATCATAAACCAGACCCACCCAAGAGGCCTTTACTGTGCAGCCCTCCATGGACCAGGGGAACAAGGAGACAGCTGCACCTTGCTTGGCCCTCTCTGAAACAAGCTACCTGCGCTAAGTCAGGCAAAGCATGACCCCTGCTGTGAACAAGACCTCAGAAGTGTAGGACCCAGCCTTGACAAACTCAATTGAGGCACAAGGCACAGTAGTTTACCCTGAGGCAATACCTGGTTCAGATAGAGGTGACAAACAGACTATCCAGGCCATCTGAAGGAAATTCCTAATGTTCCAACCCTTGTAGATAGGATCACGGGCCAGCGCACACCCATCGCTTTTCACCTAGCGGGGACACCCTAGACAAATGTCAGTCAAGCAGGGGTCCTGAACCTTAGAAACCGGTCACCCCACACCCTGCTAAAGTAACTTTTCTGGGTTTTACCTTTAAATAATGCCCTCTAGAAGGGCAGGGGACCTCCTCTTGCTGCTGCTGCACCAGTTGCTTTGATGAGGTCCCTGCCAACTTGCATTGTGCACACAGTAAACCTTGCTTTTGCATTTCGGTGAGTCGGTCTCCCTGGTGATCTTTTGGGGTCCCCACGGACTGAGCACAACCAGAAGCTGCATCTGCCTGACTAAGGAAAACCCCGAAAGGAGCCTATGTCTTCGGAAATTGTGGAGAAGTTGGAATGTTGCTGGCCTAGAATCCCTTATCACCTGTATCAGAACCTCTGTCACGTGATGACAGATAAAAACCTGATCTACTGACTTTGCCAGCAGCTGGTTCCTACCAACCGCTACCAACGCAAAAGCCAAGGTCGTAATAGGGTAACACGTCAGGCCTACCACCAGGCCTACGGGATAGTTCCCGCCACCTCTCGTTCTTGCCTTCCTGAAGTGTCTGCCAATGTGTTTTAAACTTACTTTAGTGGATGGCTGTCTCAGTTCTTTAAAACTATACAAAGTCCATGAAACTGCTTCTTTGCCGGAGCATGGGATTTTCGGTTACCTAAATCTGTGGTGTTCCCAGGTCGTGGTCCCTCTGAGCTCCTACTCTGGCAGATCTCTTTTTGGTCTGCTTTCGGAGTGTTTGGTGGAGGCATCTCCTTTATTTTCCCTGAAAGCATTTCGGTCTCAACCCCTCGGCTTGCCTTTGGCCCTCTACAGGTGTCTTAGACTCTGGCTGCCCAGCTTGTTTACAGCATTTTTGTTCACTTTTTGGAACTTTGAAGGCATTTTGGGTTTTGTTTTAGCTGTCTTGGTTTTCAGTGTCTTTGAAATGTTTTCATTTGTTATGTTCTGGCCTTTGTCACCTGACATTCCTCCTCAGAAGCACAACTCTGATTTTTTCTCCTGCTTTTCTGTGACCTTGACAAGCCTTTAGCCTAGGAATTTTGTGGGCACCTGAAGATAAAAAAGACACCAAAACAAAAGTCTCTCCCACCCAAGAGTGTGGAAAGGTCAGAGGGACCTCCAGGACCTGCAATGGCCTTGGCCTTGTAGGAAAACCCAACAAACATTCCCCGTGCCCGGGTCGGAAGGATCTGTACTGGCTCAACCTGGAAAACACAAATTAGGACCGGCCACACAGTACAGGATACCCCAAGATGCAGCAGGAGAAGACATCTCGGGGTGAAACTGAGAAAGTCGATCCCAAGAGCAGCACATAAATCTGACTCAAAACCCATTCCCTAGCTAGCGTAGCTGGGCAACTTTTCCAGAGAAAAAGAAAATAGATATGGAGAACAAGGTTTCAAAGAAGGAAGGAAGAAATGCTTCAAGCTCAACCGCCATTCGGTGCTCTAGCTGGCAGGTATGGGGCAATTATTAACTTGCAGGTATTTCGGAAAATAAAAAATATATAAAAGTAAGTACCCCAAACTGGTTTATCTTGCTTGCTTAACAAAGTCCTAGGCAATCAAGTATTCTCCTTTAAACAAACAAAAATCCACAAACAGGCAGCCTGCTTTAATTAAAATGTAAACTATTCCTCAGCAACAGCAAAACCCTGATAAAACTGGTACCACCTAATCAAAACGAGCTCTTAAACACTGCAGAAGCTAAGTTAGAAACAAAACTAGATTTAATCAAAGGAACTTTTAGCATTTATATCAACTAAAGATTACCCCTATTCTTCTCTTTCTCTGACTTTTTTTTTTTGTTAAGACACGGTTTTTCTGTGTAGCCCTGGCTGTTCTGGAACTCACTCTGTAGACCAGGCTGGCCTCGAACTCACAGGGAACCATCTGTTTCTGCCTCCCAAGTGCTAGGGTTAAAGGCATACGCCACCACTACTAGGTCTCTGCAGTTTCCCTTAGCAACTTTTTTGTTTTGACTTTGCTTACATTAAAGCAACTTTACTATATAAATTTGTAAAATGGGCCTTGGTGGTGCATGCCTTTAATCCCAGTTCTGGGAGGCAGAGTTAGGCAGATCTCTGTGAGTTCTAGGCCAGCCTGGTCTACAAGTGCTAGTTTCAGGACAGGCTCCAAAACTACAGGGAAACCCTGTCTTAAAACCAGTAAATAAATAAATTTGTAAAGACTCTCAGCTCAGCCAGCAGGAATAGCCCCACAGTTAGGGGACCACCTCAAGCTGTTGAAGATAAATGAACCTTAGTCTGTGTCTCCCACAACATCCCTGAGACTCACTGAGACCCATCTTCAAACATCTTGGTAAGTTTTCCTGTCTTTTATTTGACTAGTCGATCCTGTTAAACATGGGTTCTGTGTTCCTTTGTTTCTGTTTTTCTTGTTTTTTCTTTTCATTTTTTTTGGGGGGGTCTGTTTTTCTAACAAGAAACCCACTAAATGTTTGCATCCACCCACATCAAAACTAGACGTTTCCCTCGACCTGTCCACATTCTATCCCAGATCATATAACACACGGCTTTTCTGGAGAACATCTTCACAAACCCTGATCACCAGTAGCCTGTCTGACAGACATGCAGATTCTGAGGACACATTTGTGTCTCTCAGTCTGAGTGTGTGCCTGCTGAAAGAATGGGCCCAAGGCTAGTGGGGCTTCCCTGGGATCTCATTCCAGGTAAGGCAAGGGTGTCAGCGAGGGAGGGGACCTGTCTTTCTGAGAGACTGCAGAGACACTGTACAGGGACAGGGAGGAGACTAAAGCCGATGGGAAGAGTCAGCGGTGGGCTGCTCGGATAATGCACATCCTTTTCTCCATTATACGCTTTCCTACTTTGGGACCCTAAAGGCGGGTGTGAAGGGTTTGCTGGATCTCTGTTCCCCACTTCCCAGTGTGACCACATTGAATAAATCTCCTTTTTCTGCTTTTTGCTTTGTTTGTTTACTTGCTTGGTTGTTTGCTGGATTGCTTGTTTGATTGTTTGTTTGTTTGAGACAAGGTTTCTCTATGTAGCCTTGACTGTCTTGGAACTAGTTCTGTAGAGCAGGCTGGCCTCGAACTCACAGAGATCCACCTGCCTCTGCCTCCCGAGTGCTGGGATTACAGGTATTTGTCACCACCACATAGCTCTGTTTTCTACTTTAAATTGGTTTATGTGGAAGGATGGCTAGACCTGACTTGGCACAAGTTGTGAGCACCAAGTCACCTGCTAGAAAGTAGCCTGGGACAGACACAAACCCCCCCCCCCATATCCCTCTTACTTGTGAGGCTGCCATTATAGACAATCTCCTCCACCTTCCTGAATCTCCCCATGACCTCGCTCCCCACCATACCCTGGATGTCCTCACTTTTGCGCATGAGACCCCTGGGCCTCCTCATTCCCATAGCAACGTCCATGGAGGCAGAAAGGCAGCTGGAGGCAGTGACAGGCTGGGTGACCAAGAAAAACCACTGCTGACAGCCTGAGGGCAGGAAACCCAAGACCTCAGCAGGGAGGAGCAGGTCTTGGTGGGACGTGCCTGTAATTCCAGCACCAAAGAGGTAGAGCCAGTTGGTGGAGGCTGTTAGTTCAAGACCTGCCTGGGCCTCAGAGCACAACAGTGTCTAAAAACAGCAACTAGTGACCCATAACAGAGAAAACCAAAAACAAAGTGATAGGGCGCTTGCTTGCCTGGCACACACCCTGGGTTCAGTCCTCAGTACCGCAGACCCCTCCCCAACAACTCCGGTAACTTTCTGAGCTGGATGTGTAGTTCCATATCTATAATCCCAGCAGTAGGGAGGGAGGCTTGGAGGTAGAGGGCAGAGGATCAGGAATTCAAGGCCAGACTGGCTACCTGATATTCTGCCTCAAAAAAAAAAAAAAAAACCAGACCAAACAAGACCCAACATCACAATTCTCAGCACAGAGGTTGAGGTCACTCCTTGGGGCAGGATGGCTCCACCTACCAGTGTCTTTGGATGGCCCCAAGTCACCAGGAAAGGCCCAGTGACCCAGCAGGCTGTTCAGAAAGACAGATAGATGCAGGAAGTACCTGCCTCCAAAATGGCAGTGATAAAATAAGGTTCAAGGCGGGTTCTGTCACCCTAGGAAGACCAACAATGTGACAAAACGACTTTGCACAGCCTGTGGGTCACCTCTGGACACAGAGCAGGTGCTAACACTAAGGCAGCCTTGTGAGGATCTATTTTGTCATAGCTTGGAGACGCCTGTCCTCACACCGGCTATAGGTAGTGGTGGTGGCAGCATCCCAGGCCTGAGGCCGCCATATTCTCAAGTTCTGGGGACCCAGATGCCCTCTTTGCAAGTTTCTCCTTCCCAAGCCACTGGGGACACAGCCAAGCTGTCTGTCCAGAGCTGGAGTTGGAACCAGAAATCTCAGCCACTTGACACTGCACCTGGCTGGACTGTGTGGCCTTGGTCCCACTCAGCGCCCTCTCTGAGCCCCGACAGGAAAACAGGAAGTTGCTAAGTGGCTGAGTCTTACAAGCTAACCTCTGACATGCCCCAACAGCAAGCATCGAGATTCACAACCAGTCCTGGAGAGAACCACTGAGGTGTCTCCACAGCATCACCCTCAATAGTCCAGGAGGAGGAGAACGCAGGCGTACAGCAAAGTCCCAGCCAAGAGATATGAGCACAATTAATATTCCCGATCCCATCCCAGGTGGTCTCGAAGTCAACTGTAACTGATCAAAAGCCTGGGTTGTAGCTTTTTTGCATGTGCACACACACATTTGTATGTGTTGGTTTTCTATACAGGGTTTAATTGTGTGTCTAATGGCATGCAGCACCAAGCCTGGCCCTAACATTATTTTACTTTTGATTCATCCAAAATTAATAAAGTGAAGTAAGACCTATTAATGCAGTTAACCGTGTTTGTAGCTGTTGGATATCTGAGAAACCACGCTTCCTGTGCTTTAAATACAGCCTCCTGAGCTTTTGTCTAAAAACACTTCGTTAACGTTGTTTTCCAAATTTTGCAGCAATAACAATAATAATGTAAAGATTAAAGTATGTTGTAAATGGAATTTAAAAATAAATACGATTGTGCCAGGTGTGGCACATGCCTCTAATCCCAGCACTCGGGAGGCAGAGGTAGGCGGATCTCTGTAAGCCTGGTCTACAGAGCGAGTTCCAGGACAGTCAGTGCTACATACTCCATCTCAAAAAACGAAAGTGTTTTTTAAATAGCATTACACTACCCTTCTCACGATGCTCAGCCTCTCTTCGCCTTGTTTATTTATGCTGTTTTGTTTTTGAGGCAGGGTTTCTCTGTGTAGTCCTGGCTGTGCTGGAACTCACTCTGTAGACCAGGCTGGCCTTGAACTCACAGAAGTTCATCTTCCTCTGCCTCCCAGTGACGGGACTGAAGATGTGGGCCTCCTGGCTGAGTCTGGGCAGCGACTTCTCCTCTTCCTTCAAATCTATTTAGTTTATTCTTGCGTGTATGGGTGTTTTGGCTACATGCATGTCTCTGACCACGTGTACACCGTGACCGTGGAGGCCAGAAGAAGCACTGGATTCCCTGGGACTGGAGTTACAGACCATTGTGAGCTGTTGTGGATGCCAGGAATGGAACCCAGGTCCTCTGAAAGAACAGTCAGTGCTCTTGAGGGCTGAGCCATCTCTCCAAGCCCGAGTATGGCCTTCTTATGAGAGAGACCCAGGATTTCTTTTGTTTTTTTTAAGGGCTACGCTGCCATCCCTCCCTTGCCACAGGCTGGGGTCATGTGTGGGACTATAAGTAGCGAGAAGCCTTGGAATGGTTTCTCCTCTCTTGATCTGGTAGCAGGATTTTAACAAAAAGGGGCCGTCCTGGAGGGGCCTGGAGTTTACCACAACTCCATCTGTGGCATTTCCTGGGGATCAGTGAAGCAGCTGTTGGAGTTGGCCAACTCTGAGAATCAGATAGCAGGACTCTAGGAGAGCCAAGGAAGTAACTCCACCCCAGTTGCTGGCTCCTGACCCCTGACCCCTGGAGTAAGAGCCTGGGTTTCCCCGCAGCCAGTGACTGGGAAAGCAACCTTCAGGGTGAAAAACTGAAACTAAATTGTCTGTATCTGGGTGACCCTTGAAGTCAGGTTTGCATTGTGATCCTCACCCTGCCTGACCCTGTGGAGGTCAGAGGTCAACTCTCAGAAATTGGTACTCCTCTTCTACCTTCTTGAGGCAAAGCCTCTTGCTTTCTGCTATTTGGCTGTTATGCAGGCAAACTGACTTTTAAACACTCCTGAGCCATTCTCCTGCCCTGGGTTCGAATCTCATTTTAGGACTTTGTTGATTATAGATGCGAGACCCCTTGGGTTCCTGGGATGACACTAGGGTCATTAGGCTTGGGCAGCCATAGTACTTTACCCTGGCCCCAAACGGTCCCCAGCGCTGCACAAACCAGGTGAGCACGCCTGCAATCCCATGTGTTTGCCGTGTGACCCAGAACAGTCAATAAGGTTCTTTGATTGATTGAATGATTGATTGATAGATTGATGCTTGATTGTTTTTTCGAAACAGGGTTTCTCTGTAGCATTGGAGCCTGTCCTGGAACTAGCTCTGTAGACCAGGCTGGCCTCAAACTCACAGAGATCCTCCTGCCTCTGCCTCCCGAGTGCTCGGATTAAAGGCGTGCACTGCCACTTCCAGGCTGTCAGTAAGGTTCTTGATATCTGACAACAGTGACTGGTCCAAGCAGAGCCCTGACTGTTTTTTTAGGCTCTGAGATGAGCTGATGAGGTGCTAACCTGAGTGAATAGGCAGCCTTATTTCTTCCTCCAAGCTTCCAGTACTCAGAGGATGAAAGAAACCCAGCCACTGACTCATCTCTGCCTAGAAATCCCGAAGTTTCCATCTTTGCTCAAATGACAACACCCTTCCCTTGCTGGGAACCCTGCAATAGCTCCCAGCTCAGGCAAAAGAAAGACTGAACTGCTCCTATAGCCCCAGTCTCCCGTCCCCTCCCCAGGCGAGGTCCCATCCCTCACGGCTCTGTGCCTTCTCTCTAGCTGGTCCCTCTGCCTGGAACTCTCCCTGGGGATCCAATGGCTGACAGCTCACATCTGTCCGAGGCTGTGCTGGCACCAGAGTCTGACCCACCCGGAGCCTGTCATAGGTGCCCTCCTGCTGCACCTGCACTGTGGGAGTCAGGCTCTGCCTCTGCTCTCTCTCACACAGGGGGCATCGCCCAAGGCCACACATGCCGCAGGTGGGAGAGGAGAGAATGGGCGAGTCCTGGGTTTTCACGTCTCTCTTTACATTTATTTATTATGTATGTATACGTGTGGGCATGTGTACCCCAGCACGTGTGGAAGTCAAAGGACAGCTTGCAGATGTCATTGTTCCCTTGTGGCATGTGGGACTGGGAGGTTGGATTGAGGGTGGCAGACTTGGCAGCAAGCATCTTTGCTCACCAGGTCGCATTGCCGGCTCCGGGTCGCTCACTGACAGCTTTACCCACACTACACAGATGGGGCAAACACAGATGAACGAACTAAATTCAGGTAAACCAAGCTGATCTGTCCCTCGTAACCTGGACTCCCAAGTGAGATTGGTAGCAGTCTTCCTGTTCTGGGGTCTGGTTCTGGCCCCTGGTCGGATCTGCCAACGCCCTGAACATTTCAGGGTGCCTGGCCGCCAGCTCTTGTAGTCTGGGTGGAACAGGCTGCCAGACAGGCTGGGACAGAACCAGACAACAGGAACTGCCCCAGGGTACCTGTTCTGATGACCACTGAGTTAGGAATGAGTAAGATGAAGGTTTACCTCCACTTCTGTGTGTGAAGCTCAGGTCTCACACTATCGCCTGAAGCGCACCGCGTAGCTGCAGCTGGCTTCAAGGTTGCAGCAATTCTTGACTCAGCTTCCTGAGTACTGAGATTGTAGGTGGGCTCTGCTAGGCATGGCAAAGACAGAGTATATTTAGTCTGTGTGTTGAGAGGATAAACCTCACCCAGCTGTAAGGAAGCCCAGGAGCTGACATTTTCTGAGAGGCATAAATAGTCAACAGGTGATCCTGTTGACTGGGGGTTTTGTGCAAGGCTGCTAGCCTGGGCTCCCAAGCCTAGACGGGCCCTGGACACCTATTCCCAGGACAACCACAGTGGCTGTCAGGGATCACACCTCTCTGTTCATGGACTGCAGCCAGGTGAAGGACAGGGTCCCTGTACATATTGTCCTCCACCATCCTTATCACAGAGCCCATTAGATGTCAGAGATGTACATGTGGCGGACTCACGACGCTCCCCAGACCAGACACTTTGGTGGAGGTGATTATCTCAGAAGGACCCTGTTGAAGTTTTGGGACCATGGACACCTGGTACATCGTCAGCAAGGAAAGACATGAGGGTCTTAGCTGGTGGCACAGGCAAGTTCATGGCTTATCTGAGCCACAGGGAATTGAAGGGCAGCCTGAGCAATTTATTGAGACCCTGTCTCAAAGCAAAAAAAAAAAAAAAAAAAAAAAAAAGTCAGCAAGATAACCATAACCCAGTCAGAAAAGGAATCTCTGCCAAGCTATTGTCAGGACTCCATGCTAGTATTGCAGTGTGCACCCCAACACACACAAATAAACATGTCACTGTCCTTAAAGTGTGGGGGGGGTGCAGCTCAGTTTACCTAGCAAGTTCAATGCCTTGCTGGCTTCCCTCCCTCACCCCCTTTACCTCTTCCATTGTGGTGCTGGGGGTTGAACCCAGGGCTTGTGTATCCCTGGCAAGCACTCAACTGTTGGGGACTGCAGACCACCAACCCTGAATTTCCTGTGAACAACTTGTTTTCCTCTGCTCTAAGCATGAGACCCTGATGGCAGGAGAGTGGTTTCTGATGGGTCTGATGGGCATGACCCGAGCACTATATAAGCTGCCCCTGAACACAATAAAGGGGGCATTCTTGTTTCAAGGATGGATGACCTGTGTCTCTCTCTGTGCCTTTGTGTGTTTAAATCTCCAGGCCCTTGCCCCAGACTCAGGAACCTCTAGTGGTGCTGGCGCCGCACTAGGTGTAATACCATAGTACACGTAGTACGGGCGAACCGTACATTTTACCACTGAGCCGGCTTCCCAGTCCTTTTTATTATTCTTATTTTGAGAGAGGGACTCACTGAGTTGCCTAGGCTGACCTTGGACTCACTGTGTAGCCAAAACAGCCATCGAAATCAAGGGCCTTGAACTAAAACCCCTCTGCCTGCAGCCTCCGGAACAGCTGGATGGAAAGCATGTACCAACTGTCCTAGCTGGAATGATGTGTGTGGATGTTTGTTTGTTTTTCCAGTGCAGATGTCAGGCAAACTCTGTACCTCTGAGCCACAACCGCATTCCTCTGTTCTCTAACCTCATGGCTTCCTAAGCTGCTCAGCTGTAAGAACAGCCTGAGTCCTCACTTGAAGGAATAGCCCCCAGGCATCCGGAGGAAGAACATGCTGCTTCTGCTAAGGGAAGAAGCTGGGCACAAGAGGCCACTTGCTGCCAGTGAGGTGGCTCTGAGGGGGAATGTCGCTTGCAATGCAAGCCTAAGAACTTGAGTTCAATTCAAGGAATCCACATGGTGGAAGAAGAGAACCAGCTCCTGAGAGTTCTGGGCCCCTTCACAAGACCCTTCACATGTGCCCCCGCCCCCAAACAGATGTAAAGAGGAAAAAAAAAAAAAGGAAAAGTACCCAGTCTTACCTACCATGGGGGAGACCCAACCTTCCGTCTCCAGTACAGCAAAAAAAAAAAAAAAGAAAGAAAGAAAAATCTTGGAGGCTTCGCCAAGGAGCCAGTGGGTTGTCAGCTGCCAGTTTCTTCTGGGTTGATGGTAATATTCTGTAGAAGGAGGGGGGCTGAGTGAGCCACATCATCACTGAGCTAACAACACCTGACTGTATGCTTTCCTGGTTTATTGATGTAGTTTTCAGTGTGGGATTAGGGCTAGGTATTCAGACCAGCGAGGTGGCTCACTCAACAGTTAGGAGCACTGGGCATAATTTCCAGCACCCACATGGCAGCCCACAACCTTCTGTAAGTCCAGGCCCAGGGATCCAGCATTGTCTTCTGGCCTCCAAGGGCACTGCATACACCTGGTGCACAGACATACATGCAGATAAATACTCAGAACATATAATAAAAATAAACAAAATCCTTTATTGTTATTTTTATTTTTGTTTGGTTTTTCGAGACAGAGTTTCTCTGTGTAGCCCCTAGCTGTCCTGGAACTTGCTTTGTAGATCAGGCTGGACTTGAATTCAGAGATCCCCCTGCCTCTGCCTCCCGAGTGCTGAGATGGAAGGCTTCTGTTACTGGTTTTGCTTTGACAGTTTTGAAGCAGGCTTTCATGTCAGGCTGGGCTCGAACTCTCCAACAGTCCCCATTGCCTCAGCCTCTTTCAGTGAGATTTTTTTTTTTCTATCAAAGATGGCTAGTCCACCAAAGGCCAGGAGTCCACAAACCTCTCCCATCTCATAAAACTTTTACGAAAATGTTTTAAAATGTTCCCCACCCTGAATAACATGCATGTTTACACAAAGGCCTCTATGCATTCGTGGAACTTGATGGCCCAGAAGCCAGCCCTTCCCCCACCTTTCCTTTGCATCAGTTCTTTTAAAACGAGCCAATCACAAAAGGCTACGAGGTTAGACCCTAGCCCATGCATAAAAGTCATCAGATTTATTAGAATAAGACCCAAGAGAACTTCCTGCCAGTGTGTTGCTAGTTGGCTTGGGTTCGGTGTACCTTTTTTACAGAAAGAAATTGTCTTGCCAAGTTGCCTTCTCTTCTTTTGTGTATTTCTTTGTGTGTCTCAAAGAATGCATGTTTTCAAAACCTATTGATGATCCCAGAGGAATGCCAATACACCCAGCTTTGTGCACGATTTGTTATTGCGTGTGTGCAAGATAGATGAATAAAAAAGAGAAATAAAAGCCGGGCAATGGGTGGTGCACGCCTTTAATCCCAGCACTCGGGAGTCGAGACCAGCTTGGTCTACAAGAGCTAGTTCCAGGACAGGCTCCAAAGCCACAGAGAAACCCTGTCTCAAAAAAAAAAAAAAAAAGAGAGAGAGAGAGAAATAAAAGGAAAGGACAGGACTGCTGTGGAATAATCCTTCTGTACACTGTGTGAATATGTGTAGCTATGATTGGTTTAAAAACAAGCTGACTGGCCAATAGCTGAACAGGATAAAGTTAGGCGGGAAAGCCAAACTGAGAATGATGGGATGAGGAAGGGCGGAGTCAGAGGAGTCACCAACCAGACAGAAAACAGTAGAAAACACAAAATGCGATAGAGGTAAAAGCCACGAGCCTCTGAGCAACACATAGATTAATAGAAACGGGTTAAGTTGTAAGAGCTAGTTAGTAACAAGCCTGAGCTATTGGCATTTATAATTAATATAAGCCTCGGTGTGTTTATTTGAGAGCAGTTGTGGGACAGAAAAACTCCACCTACACATGACTGTTCCTAAGTCAGTGGAGGAGAAAGTTTATTGTAGATAAAAGGGAGACCTAATCAGAGGCAGGGACATCTGGGAGAGTCCAGAGTGGACATGACCCTTAGCTGGGCCATGTGAGGAAAGGTGGGAAGGGGGGGGAGATGCTGATCAAGAGAGGCAGCCTGGGCCAAGAGACCAGCCAACAGAGTAGATGAAAGAGAGCAGAAAACCAACCTGCCTGGATGATATGGGGAGGACTGCGGGGGAAGCCAGCCTGGCCCTGACCTGAAGAATTTAGGGTGGGCTGGTTAATCCCACTGGTTGAGAATAAGGCCATACCACAGTGTAAAGTCAAAATTTGGAGCAAGGTTTAACTAAATACTGGCTAGATGGATGAGTTCTGGCAAGGTTCATACTCAGATTCACACCCAGGTTCCCAGGAAAAGGCCCGAGTCATGTTTCACAGGGTTTTAAAAAGACAAAATCCATAATTTACCACATTTCCCATGAAATCCAGTAGGGGCAAGTATACATCCTGGTGTTCTTCCTCCCTGCATACCTCATCCCTACATCTAATCAGGGGCAAGGGTTCCACCTGACATCTTTCCTGCGCACATTCCTCCTGTTCACAAGTGATCAAGCACATCTGGAGCAGATGTGTCAAACAAACTTGTGTAGGGGAGTGAAAACATGTGGCTTGTTATCTCCCAAAAACAGCAGCCTCCAGCATTTCAGGAACTCTCTGTCCTCCAGCAAGGAGCTTGCAGATCAGAGGCATTTTGTTTCCTAGGTTTCTCAGGCATTGTCATTAAAACTTAAAGTGTTGTTTTGGCTCTCACATTGGGGATGCCAGCCAGGAGGGCCCTGTAACTAAGGACAAGGCGTGCAAGGAGAACCTGTCGGCCGGTGTCTGCTTTAACCTGTTACATAGGCACCTCAGCTGTTTGTCCCAGGTTTGAGACCTAACAATATATATGTGGGATTGAGTGTGCATTTGCACACTCCATTATGCATGTTTGCGTGGAAGTGAGTCACATCAAAACCCTAACCCTGCCCCAAAAAGTAGATCTGAAGTTGACCTCTGATCTGTGCACATACACACACACACACACACACACACACACACACACACACACACTCACGCACGCTCATATCCACATGAACATGTATACAGACAGACAGGAGAGAGGGTGTGGAGAGGCAGAGGGTGGGAAGACACTCAGCCTTCTGTCTAAGGGGCCGCTATCTTTGCAGTGGTTACTGTGCTGTGTTAGCAAAGCAGAGCTTGGTAATTTGCTGACTCAGGGCTTGGGGACTTGACTCCCCTCACTGCTGCACAGAGCGCTGGGGTGGGAGGAAGCATTTCCTAGATCTAGCTGATGGAGAGAGAGGCTAATAGACCTGAGATACCACTGCCAAGATAGACTCAGGGAATCTGCTGTTTTCTGAGTGCAGCAGCTACCGGGAGAGTCTTCGGAGATAGGAATCCAAGATCTTCCAGGCCCGGTGGCCACCCAGGCAGCTCGCATGGCAGGCGTGCACCCAGGCAGCTCACATGGCAGGCATGCACCCAGGCAGCTCACATGCACTACACCCACCCACAGATGCTGCTTTCTCTGAAGCTACAATGCAGATGGGTGATTTGGTTGTTCAGTAATCTGTTGATCACTTCAGGGACCTCGTGGGGACACTTAGCATGCTTCAAGGATTTGGCCAGTGGTGGCTGTTCTTTCAAAGGCTGGGTGATAAGAATCCTTCCCAGCCCTGTGACTCACACAGCAGCCTGGCCACACAGGCACAGAACCTTCACCACCCCCTATTCTCTGCACACCATACCGCCCCCTTTCCCTTCAGGCATAGTCACGCAATTGTCCTTTATGCCTGCTTTATGACACCCTGGAGGATGCCAGTTGTTGACATCCTCCAGGCAGCCAAATGCCTGCTTCCTCCTCTCCTCTTGACGTCAAACTCATCTCTGCACCCTGCTGAATTCCTGCCTCAGCCTCAGCCCTACACTGTAGTAACACAGCAAAGGCAGGCACCCTCCGCCGGCCCCGCCCCAAGAGCCTGGAGCCCTCTGGATGTTTTGCAGAAATTCGACCACTTCATCTTCAGCATCCTTGAAGCAGAAGAGGACACAAGCCCCAGGCTGCACGTGGTCTCATCCGAAGCCTCTGGTGTAGAGAGCTGCATGGAGCCGCACCTGATGGTACTGGCTCCCACCCTCTGCGATCCCTAAAGCGAGTGCTCTCTGTGATAATCAGCTCCTATATTGGCTAAGGCCTGACTCATGCTATTATCACGCAATGATTGTCAGCTGCTTGCATATGCGTGGACCTATGGGCAGTGCCCACCTGGCAATCTGGGGTTGGCGGCCTGTGCCTTTTTAAGGGCTGGGAGAGGTTTTCCCGGAGAGAGAGAAGGAGAGAGAGAGAGAGAGAGAGAGAGAGAGAGAGAGAGAGAGAGAGAGAGAGAGAGAGAGAGAGCGTGTATATAGCGCAAAAAGAGCGAGTGTGGGGTGTCTGTTCGTGGTGG
>NW_026067969.1:6631940-6645685 GCF_014885135.2 Alexandromys fortis
CCCCCCCCCCCCCCCCCGGCCATATTATTACTATTTTATGTGCATGAATGTTTTACCTGCGTGTATATATGTGTATCATGTATGTATGTGTAAAGACTTCTGAAGTCAGAAGAGGGACTTGGATCCAGTTGGGATGGGAGCTATGGATAGTTGTGAGTGGGTATGTGGATGCTGAGAATCAAACCTGGCTCCTCTCCTCTGAACTGCTGAGCCACCTCGCTAGCCCCACCTCCATTCCTTTTGAGACAGGATCTTACTATGTAGCCCTAGCTGACCTGGAACTTGCTGTGTAAACAAAGCTATCTCCACACTCACAGAGATCCTCCTGCCTCTGCCTCCATGTGCTGGAATTAAAGGCATGTGCCACCACACCCAGACAGGTAGATTTCATTATTCTTTTTTTATGGATGAGAAAATTGGAGCGCAGGAACTGGGGATATGGTGCAGGAACTGGGGATATGGCTCAGGTGGTACAGCGGTTGGTCGGCATGCATACAGCTCTGGGTTCCCTCACCATTCTAATAAAATGGGTGTGGTGATGGATGTCTGCAGCCCATAGCTGCATGGTGAATTCAAGGCCCACCCGAGTCCATGAGACCCTGTATGGGGTGGGGAGAAGAACTCAGTGGTTAAGAGTGTGTGTTGCTCTTGCAGAGGACCTGAATTCAGCTCCTAACAGCTGTCTAGGGTAGCTCTCAGCCACCTGGAACTCCAGCTCAGGGATGCCCACGTCTGGCCTCCACAGGCACTTAGTACACACACACCCACACACAGACACACAGACACACACACAGACACACACCACACACAGAGAGACCTGCCCATCTTTTTAAAGATGTCTTTATTTTTCCTCGTTAGTATAGTGGTGAAAAAAAAAGGGGCCAGGTGGTTGTGGCGCATGCCTTTAATTCTAGCACTCAGGAGGCAGAGGCAGGCAGATCTCTGTGAGTTCGAGGCCAGCCTTATCTACAAGAGCTGGTTCCAGGACAGGCTCCAAAGCAACAAAGAAACCCTGTCTAAAAAAAAAGAGATGCATTTATTTTATTTTATGTGTATGGGTGTCTTGCCAGCTTGTGTCTCTGTGTGACCACATGTGTACAGCATCCACAGAGGTCAGAAAAGGGCATCAGACCCCTTGAGACTAGAGTTACAGCCAATTGTGAGTCACCGTCTGGATGCTGGAAACCAAACCAGGGTCCTCTAAAAGAGCAGTCAGAGTTCTGAACCCCAAGTCACCTCTCCAGGCCCTCATATAATTTAAAAGAGATGGGGGTGCAGAGCAGTCATATATAGCATACCAGTTACAGCTCACCTGAGCTCTCGGAACTCTGTGGAGTTCTTGATACCAAGGTGTTGGGGACTGCAGACCCCTGGCCCCCTGACTTTGTTTGCCTGCCTCAGACCCTTTGCCTGCTGGAGTGAACAGAATAAACAACTTGGTTTTCTGTGCCTACTCTGAGCAGGAGACCCTCATGAGTTCCTGATGGCAGGGGAGTGGTTTCTGATGGGGTTTTACAGCCGAAAAATTCCAAGAGCTGGGGCATGGCTATCAGTTAAGGATCTCTATATAAGCTTCCCTGGAGCACAATAAAGTTGACATTCTTGTTTTAAGGATGACCCATGTCCCCGTGCCTCTGTGTGTGTATGCTTAAATCTCCAGCCCCTTTTCCGGCTTGCATACTGTCCCCAGAGTGCAGGCGCTACACCAAGGCATTTCAGAGCAGTTTCCTGAACCTCAGAGGACACACAGCACGATGCAGTGGTCTGTCAGTCAAAGCACAATGCAGTGGTGAGTCAAATCCAGAACCGCCAAGCCCTGAGCCCACACTCTGAGTTCCTTGCAGTCCAGTTCTCACCAAAGACCCAGGCTACGTGTGTGCCTGCAGTAAATGGAAAATCTCAGCCCCCTCCCCTCCAAAGAAAAGTCCACATCCTAGCTCCTGGTACCTGGGAGTGTGAAAGCATTTGGAAACGATGTTTGAAGCAGCAACAGCCTTCAGACAGTCCATAGGACGTGCATATATACATATACATCATAAACTACATGTGTGTAGCTTTGGGTATGTAATGAGACTGTGTGTGTGTGTGTGTGTGTGTGTGTGTGTGTGTGTGTGTGTGTGTGTGTTCGTGTTCCTGTGTAGGAGCATGTGCACATGCCACAGAGTACCCATGGAAGTCAGGGCATAGCCTCAGTTGTCAACACTTGCCTTCCCTCTGGTTTGAGGCACCAAATACTCCAGACTAGCAGGCCTTCATACTTCCAGAAATCCTCCTCTCTACTCCCATCTTCCTATCAGAATCCTGGGCCTGCAGGCTGTGAGGCTGTAGCCGTCTTTATGCGGATGCTTGGGATCCAGACTCAGGTCCTCCTCACACCTGCTTAGTGAGCACTTTATCTACTGAGCCACTTTCCCAGCCCCTGGAGAGCTATAACGGGGTATGGTTGGCTCCTCTATGACAACAGTGAATAACTGGTTGAAAAGTCCTGCAAACTGAACATAGAGACACTCACCTTTAATTCCAGCACTTGGGAGGTACAGGCAGTCATATCTCTGAGTTCAATGCCAGCCCTGTCTAATAGTGAGACACTGTCTCAATATATGCATGCATGCATATATGCATGCATACTACATACATGCACACAGCTTATAGAGATTCTCCCTATAGACTCTCTATGAGTTAGTGGGGGCTGGAGAGATGATTTAGTAGTTCAGAATGCTTGCTGCTCCTGCAGAAGACCCAAGTTCAGTTCCCAGCACCCACATCAGGGTGCTCAAAGCCGCCTGTAACTCTAGCTCCAGGACATTTGGCACCTTCTTATGCCCTCACAAGCACTCCTTCCCAGAGACATAAGCATCACTGAAAATAGATCTAAAACAAAAGGTTTATGGTATAAAGCCCTGTCTGAAGATGTCACAGCTCACGTCTACCTTCAAGAAATCAGGCAAAGGCCTCTTCTATGAGGGAATATTATTTTCAGGTGTGTGACTTTTGTTTCCCTTGCATTTGTTTAACTGTGAAGCTGTGTTACTGTGCCTGCCTAAAACACCTGATGATCTAATAAAGAGATGAACAGCCAATAGCGAGGCAGGAGAAAGAAACAGGTGGAACTGGCAGGCAGAGAGGATAAATAGAAGGAAAATCTGGGCCAAGTAGCCACAGAAGGAGGAGGACGTCAGGGGCCAGCTCTCCAGCCATCATCCACAGAGTAAGAGTAAGATTTACAGAAGTAAGAGAACAAGAAATCCCAGAGGCAAAAGGTAGACGGGATAACGTAAATTAAGAAAAGAAGAGCTGACAAGAAACAAGCCAAGCCAAGGCCAGACCTTTATAACTAAGAACAAGCCTCCATGTGATTTATTTGGGAGCTGGGTAGCGGGCACCCCCCAAAAACCAAAAGAGTAAAAACATCACACTACCACACTCCTCCTTCTGCCTTTTGCTCTGGTCTAGTCTGAGTGGGTGGGCTGTGGGCTGGGTGGTGAGGGCCCTCTGTGTGTCCATAGGTTCAACATTTAACCTCATGCATAAACACCCGAAGACACACCCACAAATAATGTTTTAATCTGGGCATGCAGAGGCTGGCCAAGTTGGCTCAGGAAATTAAACCACCACAAATCCATCCCTTGTGGATTCTGAATCCAGGCACATCTCCTAAAACCACCCTTAATCTCCCAACAATGGCAGCAGAAGTCATAATCCTGTCAGACACGATCCGTCTGTCCAGCTCAGCCCCGAACACCCTGATCTCTTTCTGGAAGGAGAAAGTTCTGAGTCTGTCATCTTCTGAAGGTCCCACATTGTGAAGTAAAGTCAGATCCCTTTAGCAGCTCGGCCTTCCCTCGTGCTCGGAATACTTGTGGGCCTTCATGCCAGGCTCATGACTGGGTTCTTTCTTTTTCTTTCTGTCTTTCTTCCTCTTCTTTCTTCTTCTGGTTGTTTGGTTGATTTTTGAGACAGAGTCTCACACTTCAGCATGGCTGGCCTAGAACTAGAACTAAGTCATGCTGCCCTCGAACTCACAGAGATCCATCTACCTGCCTCTGCCTCCAGAGTGCCAGGATTAAAGGTGTGTGCTACCAAACCTGGTGGCTTTTTTGTGGGTTTTTTTTTTTTTTTTGAGTTTTTGTTTCTTTGTGTAACACTCCTGGCTGTCCTAGAACTCACTTTGTAGATCAGGCTGACCTCCAACTCACTGATATCTGCCTTCCTTTGCCTCCCAAGTGCTAGGATTAAAGATGTGCACCAACACCACCTGGTTTGACAGTTGGTTAAAAATATATTTTAGTTAGGCAGTGGTGACGTACATCTTTAATCCCAGCTCTTGGGAGGCAGAGGCGAGGCGTGCGGACCTCTGAATTTAGACTAGCCTTGTCTACAGAATGAGTTCCAGGACAGCCATCTCAAAAACCAATATATAAATTTTGTTTTCATTCAGTGTCCTTAGTCTTCTCTAGCTCCTCACTGAGAAACAGCTGCCGGTTTCCCCACTCTGGAGACACCAGAGTGTTTGTTTATTGGGTTAGTCACCCCAACCAGCAGCACCATGACGCCCTTGTCACTTGCTGACTCAGAAGCATGATGGAGTCCAGCTCCATGAGTCTCTGCTATGTCCCCTGGAGGAAGCATCCTCTCTCTGGGGCTAAGACAGAGTTCAAAAATAACAAGCCAGGCAAGAGTTTTGTCAGTAAGTCACTGAGTCATAGAGAGCGACCTGCGACCCGCACCCCATGTCTGACCCTTGACCCCACACTGGTTGTATTAGTCAGGGTTCTCTAGAGGAACAGAACCCTTAGGATAACACACATGACCAAAGGGGATTCCTTAGATTGGCTTACATAATACAGACTGGGTTGTCCAACTGGGACGGAAGACTGAAGGCGCTCCATCCACATGGCTGGTGCTAAAGGCTTGGGGGCTTCCTGGGGAGCAGGTGGTCCTCAGTCCATAAGGAAAGGCCAAATAAACTGGGTCCTGATGTCAGCAAAGGAAGCAGCGACAACATAGACTCCCTCGCCATCAGGCATCCTGTTGAAGGAGGGCAGGCGAGCATAGCCACTTTCCTGTCAGACCTCTTTGTGTCAGGGCTGCACCAGGACGACCCTTCTAGAACATGCTCTCACGGACCCACACAGAGCTGCGACTGTTGGTCCAACCCAGATCCAATCCAGTTGACACTGAGGTGAACCGCCACCCCAGTGAGTCACAGCTACTGTCCTGGATATTGACTCGGCTCACAGATGCTTCTAGAAAGCCTTGACTTGGTCCTGATGGTGGGGGCTGCAAGAGCCTTCGAGGTGAGGACACAGCTTTAGTGACTTCCATGAGCAGGGCCATCAGGTAGCATGTCTCTTACTATAAAGCAGACTGGAACTTGTTACAATCCTCCTGCCTCAGCCTTCAAAGTGCTGACGTTCTTGGTTATTTTACTTTTTTTTTTTCACGTGAAGTCTAGAACCTTGCACGAGTTTGTGCTCACACATCTCCCCTAGCCTTCTGTGCTCACTGTGTTTTGGGCACACTCAGTGACCACATCTGATTTGGAGCAGTCGTGATGGGCAGTGCGGGGCTCTCATGACAGTGGAGCCCCCCTTTTCCCTGGGTGGCAAGGGGCTCTAAGGGTTCCACTTTTCTGACTTTATGTATTTTTTAAAGATTTGTCTACTTTTTTTATGTGTCTTGAGTGTTCTGTATGCATGTCTAGGTACCTGGGGTGGCCAGAAGAGGGTACTGGATCCCCTGGAACTGGAATTACAGTTATGCACAACCATGTGTGTGCTTGGAACTGAACCCAGGTCCTGTGTAAGAGCAGCCAATGCTTTTAACCACTAGGCCACCTCTCCAGCCCCAAATTTCCTATTTTTTGTAAGACATGTAGTACAAAGGTCACACATGTGAGCAGACTCTCAGATGAAGTATGTGTCTGCTGGGTAGAACCCCAAGCCCCATGAGGGTGGTGCAGCCGGCCTTGAGGTGGGTGAGTACCCAAACATGAAACCATGGGCTGGTGTCACGTGTGCTGGTCTTAAAGAGCTAGCCCTTGCCGGGCGGTGGTGGCACACGCCTCTAATCCCAGCACTTGGGAGGCAGAGGCAGGTGGATCTCTGTGAGTTCTAGACCAGCCAGGTCTACAAGAGCTAGTTCCAGGACAGGCTCCAAAACCACAGAGAAACCCTGTCTCGAAAAACCAAAAAAAAAAAAAAAAAAAAAAAGCGCTAGCCCTTGCATCACTAGCAGCAGTAGGGTATGATGATGCATGCCTGCGGGAGCATTAGGAGCTTAAGGCAGCGTGGGACACATCCCAGACTTGGGGACAGCATGGGCTATATGACATCTCGGTTCAAAAAAACCAAAATGCCCATCAGCGATAACTGTGCTACCTAGAAGGTGTTTCAGTGTGGAAAGTTCTTATTGTTCTCTGACTACACCATGCATTGTCTACATTTTTATTTAATCTCTAGAGGGAGGGTATGAATGTGGAGGTCAGAGGACGACTGGTAGGAGTCGGCTCTCTCCTTCCTCCACGTGGACCCCGGGCTCAAACTCCAGCTGCTGTGCTTGGTGCTGGCAGACCTTACCTGCGGAGTCACTCTCCCAGTCCCTTAGCACACGTTTAAAGAGGGAAACTGAGGCCTGGAGTGACCTGCCCATGGTGAACTGGCTCAGAAGCAAGAAGGAGCCCAGGTTGGAAGTTACACCTGGTTCCTATTTAGGGCACCTCCCTGAGCCTCAACTTCTGTCTGTGAAAAATGTGCTTAGAAATAGCTGAGCCCCTTGCTTTCTTGGAATGTTCCAGACCACAGGAGTTGTGAATGGCCTAAGGGCAAGCTAGTGCTGCTCTGAGTGTTACTGTGTATGTGTGCTTGTGTGCACATGTGTATATGTGAATCTGTGGATATGTGTATATATTCATGCATGTATGTCTGCATGTGTATATATGCTGTGTGTATGTGTGTATTAGTATTTGTATGCATGTGTTATATAAGCATGTGTTTACGTGTGCATGTCTGTATATATGCATGTATACATGTGGGCATACATTCGACATGCATATGTTTGCAAAGGTCAGGGGTTAAAGTTGAGTGTTTTCCTCTATTAGTCTCCTCCTTGTTTTTGTGCTTAAATTTTGCATGTCTGTGTCTGGGTGTGAGGGTGCTACGGACAAGTGCTTGCTTGGGGCGTACGATTCTAGGCAGCTGTGAGTCCTTGGACCAAGCTCAGGTCCTCTATGACAGCGGCGAGTGCTCTTAACTGAGGAGCCATCTCTCCAGCCCTTCCACTTAACTTTATCATTGTTGTTCTTTCTTTTTGTTGTTGTTGGTAGTGGTGGGGTGGCTTTTCAAGACAGGGTTTCTTTGTGTAGCCTTAGCTTTCCTGGAACTCACTTTGTAGACCAGGCTGGCCTCGAACTCACAGAGATCTTCCTGTCTATGCCTCCCAAGTGCTGGGATTAAAGGTGTGCACCACTACCACCTGGCTGTTGTTTTTTGAGACAGGTTTTTTTTCTGTGTAGCCTTGGCTGTTCTGGAAATCACTCTGTAGATCAGGCTGCCTTTGAACTCAGAGATCCACCTACCACCTTACTTTTTTGAGACAGGGTCTCTCACAGAACATGGAGCTCTCTAACTGGGCTAGGCTGGCTACCCAGTGAGCCCCAGGCATGTCCCCCTCCTGAGGGCGGAGACTCAGCCATACACCACCACACTGGTTTTCACATGAGCACCAGGATCTAACAGGAATCCTCAGCCCTGTAAGGCAAGCACTTAACCCACTGAGCCATTTCTCCAGCCTCTGCTGTTGCTATTTTAAGAACTGAGATTCAACTAGGCCAGGCTCCTTCCAGAGGCAAAGTTTTTACACAGAGGACAAGCTCCTTTCCAATCCCGCCAGCTACAGGGGGCAGGAAATGAGCCCCCAACATTTAGAGTCAACAAACACTCAGCAGCCACTTAGACTCTTAAGGAAGTTGGCTCATCGGCAAATGCCCCTGCATCAAATCGACGCCAGCACAGCCAGAGGAGGGAAATTTGGGGGCGAATTATGCAACCCCTCACTTCCCTAAGCTGGATGAGGCTGGTATCTTTCCCTCGGGGTCATCTGGCAGGCACACACAGAACCTCTGACAGAAGCTCAGGGGCTGGGGAACACATGTGTGATGCTCATGACCTCCACACACAGCGGTGCAGCACCAGGGAAGCAGAGAGGACAGAGAAGGGCTCGGGGGTCTCCCAGAATCTGGCTAGCTGGCAGACAGCCAAAACATACTGAACAGGGCCCAGAGCTTGGGTCTCTGCCAGAGTCCTGGGAAACTTGGCTTCTTTCATATACACAGATGGACACATCTTCCCCCAGACCAGCACCCATGGGCATTGCCCCTTTGAGGACCCACAAGCTCCTACCACTAGGGCACAGTTAATTGGGCAGCAGAGAGCACCTGATCACAGGTAGCCAACGGATGATTGGCAGCCACCAATGCGATCACACCCATTGGTCCTCTGATGAACTGGTGGGCAGGGGGAACCCAAAAGGACCCACAGGAAATGGAGCTGTGGCAGCTGGGACACAAAGGTTGTACCCTCAGGTTTAGTGATGACTCAGTAGCTAAGAGCAAAGGCTGCTCTAGCAGAGGACCTGGGTTCCATTCCCAGCACACACTTGGTGGTTCATCTGTAACTCCAATCCAAGAGGAATCTGATGCCCTCTTCTGTCTCTGCAGGCATTGCATACATGTGGCAAGCATACAAACACATACACACACACACACACACACACACACACACACACACAGAGAGAGAGAGAGAGAGAGAGAGGAATAAATTTTAAAAGGGAGGTCATGAACCTGAAGATGACAAAGGCTTCTGGAAATCGGCTTCAGTTACTGACTGACTTCTCACCTGCCTGCAGTATTGTGAGGCCTCAGGCCCCAAGAATGTCCACCCCTGGCCCCCTTATCCTAGGGTCCTCACGGCACCTCTGCCCCTGCCGCAGCAGAACAGCTGTCAACTCAAAAACCAGAGGAGCTCACAGACTCTTTCCACCCCAGGATTGGGGACCTTACTTCCTCTGGGTACCTTAGGGTTTAAAGAGCATGTGCGTGTCTATAGCCTCTTGACTCTCCAAGTCTCCTCCTCCCCTAACTCCTCACCTTGTCTCGAAGGCCTCCCCAGCACTGCTGCCTCAGTGACGACTCAGGATGAGCCTCTGGCTGCCAGCAGGCAGCCCGGTGGCACTCGGGACCAGGCTCTTCTCCAGGCATGGTTCTGGCCACAAGAGCCGCCGCTGGTGCTGTGTGTCATGCTGCAAGCCTGTTGGTAGCAGCAGCTGAGAAAAGGCCACTCTGTACCCTGGAAAGGGGACCACTCAGAGGCTGAGCAGGTAGAAGGAATTCCTGGCAGGAGATGGGGCTTTGCCTTCCGGCCAGCAGAGCCCAGAGACAGCGTGTCTGCTGCAGCTGGTGCCGCGCATGAGCCGCAAGACAAGGGGTAATGACCGCCGCACACATGTAAGGTATTAACCAGACAACCAACATTCGACTTCAGCCAACAGACGCTGTGCCCAGTGCTGTGCACCCACTGTCTTCTTGTACCTATCCTGCTATAATCCATACTTTAGTTTTTTAGGTTTTGGGTTTTTGTTGTTTGTTTGTTTGTTTGGAGATAGGGTCTCACTATGTTGCCCTGGTCTAAAACTCTGTGTAGACCGGGCTGGCCTTGAACTCACAGACGTCTGCCTGTTTTTTACCTCCCCGGTGCTGAGGTTAAAGGCACATACCACCAGACTGGATTCACTTTAGGAATTTCCTTGTTTTGTTTTGTTTTTTGAGACAGGGTTTCTCTAAATAACAGCTCTGGCTGTTCTGGAACTCACTTTGCAGATCAGGCTGGCCTTGAACTCACAGACGTCTGCCTGTTTTTTACCTCCCCGGTGCTGAGGTTAAAGGCACATACCACCAGACTGGATTCACTTTAGGAATTTCCTTGTTTTGTTTTGTTTTTTGAGACAGGGTTTCTCTAAATAACAGCTCTGGCTGTTCTGGAACTCACTTTGCAGATCAGGCTGGCCTTGAACTCACAGAGATCTGCCTGTCTCTGCCTTCTGAGTGCTGGGATTAAAGGTGTGCACCACCACTGTCCCGACACTTTAGGGTTTTATTTGTTTCTTTTTTCAGGCAGGGCTTCATGCTCCCCAGCCAGGCTTTGAACTTGCCATTTGGCTATTGTAGCCAAAGATGGCCTTGAACCATTGATCTACCTGTCTCTCTCTCCCTAGTCCTGAGATTAGAAGTGTGTGCCACTAAACCTGCTTTATGAGGTGCTGGGATGAACTCAGGGCCTCGGGTAGGCTAAGTAATTATACTCTATCCTCTTAACCCCACCCTAAGCCCTCCCATACTTCAGAGCTGAGGGAACTGGAGTTCAGAGGAGAGGCATGACTCAAACAATGACTATGCTAAATGCCAGCAAGACATGCTGTAGGTAACAGATTGAAGTTTGGATGCATGAAGTCTCCCTGAGAGTCCTGGAGGACTGAGCTGAGAAGCCGCTGGTGGCCAGCAAGGTCTGTGGGAGACCTCTCTGGCTTCCTTCCTTTCTGGGCCATCTGGAAGCTCCACCCTTACCCAGGATTTCTGGTTCCCAATCTGAGCTCTCAGAAGGAAGCAGGTACCTAAGAATGCCCTTTGTCATCCATACTCCCGCCCCAAGCACAACAGACAGCCAGGGACCCAGCCACACGAGCCAGACAGTGCCAAGGCTTGTCCTGATCTCACCTCAGGGTGTTAGGAGGCCCTGGGAACTACATGGCCTTGCACCTCTTAACTGTATCTTATTCAAGAGGAAAACTCTCTTCCTCCTGAATGGAGGTGGTATTTGCTGTGAGCCATTAGCACTCCCTAGCTCCACCCACCCTGGGCATGCACTTTTGAGAAGCAGACCTCAGGGACCAGCTGAAAAGCTAGGGCAGGTAGGTCCTTGAGGGAGCCAGAGAAGTAAGCACCCCGGAGAAGTCGGTGAAAGGCTGACCTTCCGGCAGGGTGTGTCTGGGTGGCCTCTCCAAGACTGAGCTCACCCTGGCCCTCTGGATTCCAGGAGCCAACCAGTCTCAGCCTTTGCGGGCCTCTTACCGTGTCCCCAGGTGCCTCTGCTGAGCTCATCTGTGATGACGTCACCCACGACACACTGGAGACCTTGGCAGCTGGATTTCCAAGGGGTTTCAGGGTTCTCATTCTCTTCCTTTCAGCATGACTCAGGCTAGGAGACACAGGCTGGGGCAAGGCTGTCCATTCTTGCACAATTGCTGTCCTCATTCAAACCACAGCCCTGTGGGTCCTCCTCAAGCTCAGCCCCCTGAAGGTCAGCATTCAGACCTGGGCCCAAAGACACACTGCTCTCTGAGCCAGTGCTCAGGACGCTGCCCTCCTCAGATGCCCTGCGACCTGCACACCCACACTCCTTCTGGAACTCCTCTTTTCCTCCTCCCTTCTCCTCCTGCTTTCTCTTTCTGAACATAAAACTCACTTTATAAACAAAATCTCCCAGACAGTAATGGAACAGACAGATTTACCAGAGAATGGCCACGTTTCTGAAAAAGCAAGCCTGAAACAGATTGTCCACCCATCCACCCATCTACCCACCCACTTACTCATTCATCCATCTATCCATCCATCCATCCATCCATCCATCCACCTATCCATCCATTCACCCATCTACCCACCCACTTATCCATCCATCCATCCATCCATCCATCCATCCATCCATCCATCCATTCACCCATCTATCCACCTACTCACTGTCCGGTGTTAGCCCAACATAAACTTTTTTTTTTTTTTGGATCAGTGTGGAGGAGCAGGAATAAAGACACAACTCACATGGCTTTATTGGGAGGGAGATTTTTAGTGGTCCCTCATGAAATCTTGAGTTTACATCCTGAAAATTTCCTTCGTTTACTCTCCAAACAGCCTTTATACCAGAAACGTAAACTGAGGGGGAAATTTATTAGCATTCTGTTTCCTAGGTAACCAAGTGAATGGCTTTAGTCATGTCCACACCTTTGACCACACCTTTCTATGCCCATTTTGTCACGTCTTTCTATTTATCCTGCTCTGTATGCCAGCTCCGTCACGTAGGCTGAATTAACATCTCTCTCAGGCATCCTCCAAATTACAAAGAAGGAGCATAACAACATCCTGACCCTTTGTTAGGATAGCGACAGCCTGTCTGGAAGGCTACGTGACCACCTCAGGTGCAGCAGGTGCAAACTATGGCCTGAGAGTCTGGCCACCATGCCATGTAGAAACATGGGCCTATAACTCACCATCCATCCATCTACCCATCCATCATCCATCCATCCATCCATCCATCTATTTACCCACTCATCCATCCATCTATCTGAAGAGGGACGCTAAAAGGAAATCCCACACTAGCTCAAAATTGAATATAATAAAGGGTTATTTATTTAGGGATAAACTCACAGATCACAGTCCTCTGCTCGAACTGGGAATCCAGCAGAGGGGAGAGAGGGAGCATGCTTTGCCCAAGTGGGTGGGTAACTTAAAGGCTACTGGCTTAAAGATTTTCCTACAGCACCTCCCCATTTTGTTTAAATAAGAGTTCTAAGCCTAATATAAAATTATATACAGTAAGAACAAATATCAAGTATAAAAATTAGAATTACAACCAGCATAAACAATATCAAGAAAGAAACATGTGATAAATGTTGCAATAATTATCTATCCGAAGGAGCCTAAGTCTTGTATTATAAATAACTTGGCCAAGTCATGAGAGGAAAGTAACTACAACTATCTAGTCTTCAACCCCATCAAAGACCCAAGAAGGGAAATATTACTCGAGTAATCAGGAAGTGCAATCAAGCAACTTCCAAAATGTGCAACAAATGACAGAGACAACTGGCTACCTGGGCAATCACCCAAAGTCTCATATGCAATGTTGGAGCAACCAGTATTGGCTAAGGCCTAGAGTAATTTGACAAACCATTTTCAGAGGCAGGAAAATTTTCAGAACCATCTTACTCTGTCTTGGCAGGATTTGGCAGTCTTTTTTCTTGTATCCTGTTTGTCCAGTCCAGACACCATGCATATTGTCAGTAGTCGAAGCATGGGCAGTTCCTTGCCCAAAGGCCAGTTTTGCCAAGAAGAAAACAAGCTCCAAGTGGAGTGTCTTCGGGGCTCAGCATTCTCTCAGGAATAGATCCGAACTGCCAGGAGCACTTGTGTCTCTTGTCAACAGAACCCTAAATTATTTAAATGCCATATTCTTTTGTTTGTTTTGTTTTGTTTGTACAGGGTTTCTCTATAGCTTTGGTGCCCGTCCTGGAACTAGCTCTTGTAGACCAGGCTGGCCTCGAACTCACAGAGATCCGCCTACCTCTGCCTCCCGAGTACTGGGATTAAAGGCGTGCACCACCACCGCCCGGCTTCTCCCTTTTTTTTCTAAAGAGATCCCTGAGCCTACATAATTTCCCCCCAACCCCCAACCCTATACCAGTTAAAATCAACCCCTAATTGATGTGCCTAACCCTGACGACAAACTTTTTTGGGAGAGGGGATGTTGTCTTCTAGAATTACTTCCAGCTGTCATGGGGGCGATGATCTTTTTATGGAATCCTGTGAAAGTAAGATGACGGTTAAGTTTCAAGATTACTGTCTGGTATAATTACAAATAGTCTCTGAGGATTCGGTAGGGTTTTTTCTAATTTTTTTCTAAATTCTTTCGTGTTTCTGCCTCATA
>NW_026067969.1:6650527-6653123 GCF_014885135.2 Alexandromys fortis
CTTCCAAAATGTGCAACAAATGACAGAGACAACTGGCTACCTGGGCAATCACCCAAAGTCTCATATGCAATGTTGGAGCAACCAGTATTGGCTAAGGCCTAGAGTAATTTGACAAACCATTTTCAGAGGCAGGAAAATTTTCAAAACCATCTTACTCTGTCTTGGCAAGATTTGATAGTCTTTTTTCTTGTATCCTGCTTGTCCTGTCCAGACACCATGCATTTTGTCAGTGGTCGATGCATGAGCAGTTCCTTGCCCAAAGGCCAGTTTTGCCAAGAAGAAAACAAGCTCCAAGTGGAGTGTCTTCGGGGCTCAGCATTCTCTCAGAAATAGATCCGAACTGCCAGGAGCACTTGTGTCTCTTGTCAACAGAACCCTAAATTATTTAAATGCCATATTCTTTTGTTTGTTTTGTTTTGTTTGTACAGGGTTTCTCTATAGCTTTGGTGCCCGTCCTGGAACTAGCTCTTGTAGACCAGGCTGGCCTCGAACTCACAGAGATCCGCCTGCCTCTGCCTCCCGAGTACTGGGATTAAAGGCGTGCGCCACCACCGCCCGGCTTCTCCCTTTTTTTTCTAAAGAGATCCCTGAGCCTACATAATTTCCCCCCAACCCCCAACCCTATACCAGTTAAAATCAACCCCTAATTGATGTGCCTAACCCTGACGACAAACTTTTTTGGGAGAGGGGATGTTGTCTTCTAGAATTACTTCCAGCTGTCATGGGGGCGATGATCTTTTTATGGAATCCTGTGAAAGTAAGATGACGGTTAAGTTTCAAGATTACTGTCTGGTATAATTACAAATAGTCTCTGAGGATTCGGTAGGGTTTTTTCTAATTTTTTTCTAAATTCTTTCGTGTTTCTGCCTCATACATGCTCCTGACATGAGACAGAAACTCTAAATTTTTATTTTACCAGCATGCTTGAATTTAGAGAAGGACAGAGCCATTGTTCAACTCCAAAGTCAGCTTTGTTTTTTAAGTGAATCATGACTATTATTCTAGTTTGCGTTCAGAGATTCTTACCCTCAGATGACCTGTACTCATAAATCATAATTCTCTTTGCTTTGTGATCCTTTCTGGATAATTATCTTTTCCTCTTTAGGCATATAGATGTCCAGGGTCTCTTGATTTTTTGAAGATGAGTATTTTCCTGCAAAGACAAGAACAGAACCCTGCACCAACCCTTCTGAGGTTTTCTTACCACCTGTATGGTTGTAACAACCGTCACCTCTATGGATGAGCTGTCATTTCTCTTTTCCAAACCAAATCTTTATTAATTTTGATGGTATCTGTTGAATTAGGTGCGGCGGGGCTGCGTCCCCGGCACCCAGCCGCCCGCATGGCTAGGTTATGCCCCAAAATAATTACACGGAAACTGTATCTTTTTAAACACTGCCTGGCCCGGCTAGTTCCAGTTTCTTATTGGCTAGCTCTTACATATTGTTCTAACCCATTTCTAATATTCTGTGTAGCCCATGAGCTGGCTTACCAGGGAGGATCTTAACCTGCATCTGTCTGGAGCGGGAGAATCATGGCGACTCCCTGATTCAGCTTCTTTTTCCCAGCATTCTCTTCTGTTTACTCCACCTACCTAATTTTCTGTCCTATGAGGGCCGAGGCAGTTTCTTTATTATTAACCAATGAAAGCAACAGATAAGATATAAGACCCACCTCCATCAGGTATCCATAATTTTTCTTCTCCTATGAAAACAAGAGTGAAACCCCTTCCCCAATGTAGCACATCTCCTGGTTTCCATTGTGAGGTCAACACACCTTTAAATACACTGGCTGATTTAATTCAGAATACTTTTATATTATCCAATGTCTCTCTGCTGCTGTTGTTCCTTTATCATTAGCATTAAGAAAATTCAAGGTTAATAGAGTATTATGTAATCTATTTCTGGGGTATTTTCCATCCCTTTCTGTTTGTTTAACACATCACCTATAGTTCAGTTTGATCTTTCTATAACTGTCTGACCTGTAGGATTGTTTGGTATACCTGTAATATGCTTTATATTATAATAAACAAAAAACTGTTTCATTTTCTTAGAGCCATATGCTGGGTCATTATCTGTCTTTATTTGTGCAAGTATATCCATGATGGCCATAACTTCTAATAATGCATGATTACCGAATCAGCCTTTATGAGCTCAAAACAGTTGTTCATCGAAAGCCTGAATAAGTGTCAATGGTGTGGTGTACATATTATAATTTTCCAAAATCTGCAAAGTGAAACACATCCCCCTTCCAGATTTTATTCCTTTGAGTACTCTTTGGGTTACTCCCTGCAGATAGCGGTGTTTGGCTATAGAAAGAACAAGTTGGACATCTCTTTATTATCTCCTTAGCTTGTTGCCATGTAGTAGGAAATTTTAAACCTTTGCTATTGACATGATGTTTCTGATAAAATTCTGAGGCCTTCAACACATTTCCAATCAATAATTGATCAATTTCTGCATTACCTTGTGCTAGAGGACCTGGCAGACCCAAATGGGATAGGATGTGTGTTATGTATATGGGACAAAAACTATTCCTGATTATATCTTGAACCTATAAGAATAATGAAGTCAATTCTGTATCATCTGATATTAAT
>NW_026067969.1:6656163-6672497 GCF_014885135.2 Alexandromys fortis
TTTTCCTGCAAAGACAAGAACAGAACCCTGCACCAACCCTTCTGAGGTTTTCTTACCACCTGTATGGTTGTAACAACCGTCACCTCTATGGATGAGCTGTCATTTCTCTTTTCCAAACCAAATCTTTATTAATTTTGATGGTATCTGTTGAATTAGGTGCGGCGGGGCTGCGTCCCCGGCACCCAGCCGCCCGCATGGCTAGGTTATGCCCCAAAATAATTACACGGAAACTGTATCTTTTTAAACACTGCCTGGCCCGGCTAGTTCCAGTTTCTTATTGGCTAGCTCTTACATATTGTTCTAACCCATTTCTAATATTCTGTGTAGCCCATGAGCTGGCTTACCAGGGAGGATCTTAACCTGCATCTGTCTGGAGCGGGAGAATCATGGCGACTCCCTGATTCAGCTTCTTTTTCCCAGCATTCTCTTCTGTTTACTCCACCTACCTAATTTTCTGTCCTATGAGGGCCGAGGCAGTTTCTTTATTATTAACCAATGAAAGCAACAGATAAGATATAAGACCCACCTCCATCAGGTATCCATAATTTTTCTTCTCCTATGAAAACAAGAGTGAAACCCCTTCCCCAATGTAGCACATCTCCTGGTTTCCATTGTGAGGTCAACACACCTTAAAATACACTGGCTGATTTAATTCAGAATACTTTTATATTATCCAATGTCTCTCTGCTGCTGTTGTTCCTTTATCATTAGCATTAAGAAAATTCAAGGTTAATAGAGTATTATGTAATCTATTTCTGGGGTATTTTCCATCCCTTTCTGTTTGTTTAACACATCACCTATAGTTCAGTTTGATCTTTCTATAACTGTCTGACCTGTAGGATTGTTTGGTATACCTGTAATATGCTTTATATTATAATAAACAAAAAACTGTTTCATTTTCTTAGAGCCATATGCTGGGTCATTATCTGTCTTTATTTGTGCAAGTATATCCATGATGGCCATAACTTCTAATAATGCATGATTACCGAATCAGCCTTTATGAGCTCAAAACAGTTGTTCATCGAAAGCCTGAATAAGTGTCAATGGTGTGGTGTACATATTATAATTTTCCAAAATCTGCAAAGTGAAACACATCCCCCTTCCAGATTTTATTCCTTTGAGTACTCTTTGGGTTACTCCCTGCAGATAGCGGTGTTTGGCTATAGAAAGAACAAGTTGGACATCTCTTTATTATCTCCTTAGCTTGTTGCCATGTAGTAGGAAATTTTAAACCTTTGCTATTGACATGATGTTTCTGATAAAATTCTGAGGCCTTCAACACATTTCCAATCAATAATTGATCAATTTCTGCATTACCTTGTGCTAGAGGACCTGGCAGACCCAAATGGGATAGGATGTGTGTTATGTATATGGGACAAAAACTATTCCTGATTATATCTTGAACCTATAAGAATAATGAAGTCAATTCTGTATCATCTGATATTAATTCAGCAGTTTCAATATGTAAGACAACTCTTTCTGCATATTGTGAATCAGTAACTATATGGAGAGGTTCTTTAAAATCCCTTAGTACCATGAGAATACATATAATTCTGCCTTTTGGACAGAATTATAAGGGCTTTGTTCCACATTACTTAAATCTTCTGATTTATAATCTGCCTTTCCTGATTTATTTGCATCAGTATAAAATGTATGGACTCCAGTTATTGGTGTGTCCCGTACAATGCCAATTTTATACCAAGATTCTGGAGTAAAGATACTCACATCTGCATCTGTGTCTATCAAACCCACAATTACAATGCCATTTATGCACACTCTTAGCTTTAATTTTGATCATTTATAGAAGTCTTCCAGACTATACATTTCCTATTGAAATTTTTAATTCATCTTCCATGTTTATTCCATCATCTAGAACAGTAAAATTTTTTTTTTTTACAGAAGGCTCTGGATTTTTTAATTTCCCTGGTGAGACATGTCATCCACAGTGACTGGGAATGACTGGACCACTTTTAACTTGGGGGCCTGTGAGAGGCCCCCCAAGGTGTTTCCTGATCATATCAGGTTGTCTTCTCTGTCTTTTACTAATCTGCATTCATTGGTCCAATGTCAACTTTTATCACACCTTCTACATATACCTGAAGGCTGAGTCCTCCTATTCTTGCCATTCCCAGAGGAGACATTATTCCTAGAAATTCCTTGTCTACAATCCCTTTCCAGATGTCCTATTCTACCATTATTAAAACATTTGATATTTTGATGTCTCCTCATTCCTTTGGAAATTGCTTTTCCTATCCAAGATTCATGTTTATAGTCAAATGTCTCAATCTTCATTGTATGCAGGATCCATTTAACCAAGCATCTTTTTGCATTCTACATTGGCATTTTCAAATGCCACAGATTCAATAAGTATTCATCTAGCATCTGGGTCTATTACTCTTATTTGTAATGCTGTTGCAGGGAGAGACTGCTTGTTCATCCCAGCCTCCTGGCTAGCTTATCCCCCAAAATAACTACACAGAAATTGTATTAGTTAAAATACTTCTTGGCCCATTTGCTCTAGCCTCTTATTGGTTAACCCTCACATCTTGATTTAACCCATTTCTATTAATCTGTGTATCACCACATGGCAGTGGCTTACCAGGTAAAATTCTAACCAGTGTCTGTCTCAGGCAGAAGATCCATGGCTTCTCTCTTTGACCCTGCTTTCTTCCTTCCAGAATTCAATTCTGTCTTCTTTGCCTACCTAAGCTTTGCCCTATCAGGCCAAAGCAGTTTCTTTACTCATTAACCAAACAATCAGCATACAGAGGGGACTTCCACATCAGTAAAGCCTTAGTTAATCTTTGTAAAAAGTCACTAAAGTGTTCTCCCTGGCCCTGTTTAACACTGGTATATGACTCAATCAATTTTCCTATTTCTTGAAACCTGTCCCAAGCATTCAAGGCTGATTTGTGGCATAGGGACAAGATTTGTTCATCATAAAGAGCTTGAGCCTGTGGGTCAGCATAAGTGCCTTCACCAAGAATTTGATCTTGGTAAACCTCAAGTCCTTTTGCTTTTCCCTGTTGTTCTAAAATTTTTGCCTCTTCTCGCAAATAACATTTCCACAGCAGTTGGGGCCCATCATCCAGGACTGCTGAAACTAACTGAAGCTAGTTGTGTGGGGTGGCCTTATTGCTAGAAGCCCATGTCTTTACCATCTCCCTAACAAATGCTGAATGCAAACCATAACATACGACACCTTGCTTAATTTCTTTTAAATCATTGATTCATATAGGTATCCTTCTACCTTCTTTGGATCCTATTGTGCATGATGCTTTGTCAGAGTAGATTACAGGGTAGGAAGCTAAAATCCTGGGTAAGTCACCTCTCACAGGTACTGGCAATATTAAATCCTGTCCTTGTATCTTCTTTACCTGCTCACCAGCTCCAATAATTTCCTCAATCATTTCAAATACTTTAACTACTGTCTTTTGTAAAGCCTGAATCTCCTGGCCTGTATATATCTCTAATGCTTTCATTGCGGCACCTAGCCTCTGGTCCTCCTTCTGCTCATGTGATTCCAAGGTCTGAAGTTTTTCCTTTAAAGATAGCATCTCATCATTGGACATTATTTGGATAGCGTGCAGATTTCCATCTTGGAGAGATACTCTATCTGCTAACCTTTTGCCAGAAGCAAAGACCTGTATTTTGTTTATAGCCATCTTAATGTCACAAGTTAAATAAGATATTCACCTTTGCAGGGCAAGTTCCGAACCTAGGAAATTAACCCAGTATCTTGTCTCCCTGCAAGACCTGCAGGCCCAAGGCTTTAGAGGCAATTGGTATTTCCTTTGTTAGCTATTATCTCTTTCTCTCAGCCAGAGAAGTCTCCAGACCTGAATTCCAGCAGACCTAACACCCTCCCCTCCCCCCTGCCTGTTTGCTATATAACAGCTCCTGAGGAGTAACAAAGTATCAGCTTGATCAGAAAGCCAGACTTGCTGTCGTTTCTTGTGTCTCTTGCCTCTCCATTTCTCTTCCTCCTCCAGGTTTATCAGGGACTCTCATTCGTGTCCTGCTGGCCAGAACAACCTATCATAACTTTGTAACAGATTTTGATTGTCAAATTCAACATTATGAATTCTTTCAGATAATTTCTCAGTTCCCTTTGACATGAATTGAATTTTGCCTGTCAAATTAATGTTATCCTTTTCAATAGTATTAATTGTTCTCGTAACTTTTGATTTTTGGTGGTATTAATCCTGTCAGCTAGCTGTTCATTATTAGTCTGTAAAGACTGTATCATTTCTGAAAGTGCCTCATTCTTGGCTCTGTTATCAAACCATTTTTTTAAGGATACAGTATGAAGAAAAAAACTGAGTCCCAATATCCAATAAATGGATGTATCACAATAACCATATAAGCCTTGCAGAATATAATCCATAGTATCAGCAAAGAGGTTATTTTAAAACGTGCATGTTAATTTTGTCCACAATTATATAACTTTCAAGTTTTTTGATGTATTAATTAATCAAATAGTTACCTGTGTTATGAGATCCAATAAATTGTTTTAGGTGTCATCCAGCAGGTGTTGCAGTCGCAGAGTCACTACTGGCGCACAATCGGTGCACACAAACAGTCCTGTGCAGCTTCGGCCTTCTGCCTTGGTGCTGGTCAAATCAACTCCATACATGGAGCAAGGAGCCCAGAACTCGCGAGCAGGGAGCTCAAACCTGAAGCTGAGCAAGTGGCCGCATGGTAGGGAATGTGGCAGTGGTGGGAGAAAATGTGCATGAGCTTGGGAAATTTCCAAGTTGCTGTGCACTTAGCTCTACTGTGGCAAGGGAGTAGGTGAAAGCAACCCAGGCAGGCAGGGGTGGGAGACCTTCTGTGCCGCGGAGCGTTTGGGCATCGGAAACGGTATTAATTTAAACACTGCCTGGCCCATTAGTTCTAGCCTCTTATCGACTAGCTCTCACATCTCGATTAACCCATTTCTAATAATCTATGGAGCACCACAAAGTGGTGGCTTACTGGGAAGGTTCTAACCTATGTCCATCTCAGGCTGGAGCTTCATGGCGTCTGCTTGACTCTGCTTTCCTTCTCCCAGAATTCTGTTCTGTCTACTCCACCCACCTAAGGGCTGGCCTATCAAAAGGCCAAGGTAGTTTCTTTATTAACCAATGAAAATAACACATAGACAGATGACCCTCCTACACCAATTTATAGTATAAGAGGCCACACCACCTGGACAGGTAACTTAAAGGCTACTGGCTGAAGGATTTTCCTATAGCATCCATCTACCCACCCATCTACCCACCCACTCATCCATCTACCCACACATCTATCCACCCATACATCCACCCACTCACCCATCTATCATCCATCCATCCATCCATCCACCACCTATTCACCCACTCACACATTCACCCACCCACCCACACATCCATCCACCCACCCACACATCCACCCACCCACCCACACATCCATCCACCCACACAACCATCCACCTACTCACTCATCTATCCATCCATCCATCCATCCATCCATCCATCCATCCACCCATCCACTACCTACCCATCTACCCACCTACACATCCATCCACCCACACAACCATCCACCTACTCACTCATCTATCCATCCATCCATCCACACATCAATCCACCCATCCACTACCTACCCATCTACCCACCCACACATCCATCCACCCATGCATCCATCCACAGGTGGTCGAGCAGTTTCAAAGCACGGATTCGGACAAGCATGGGAGCACAGTTCCATAATCCTAGCACTTGAGAGGTGGAAGCAGGAGGATCAAGAGTTTGAGGCTAAAGGGCTGGAGAGATACTGCAGTAGTTAGGAACACATGCTGCTCCTGCAGAGGATGGGGGTTTCACTGTTAGAACCCCCACACGGCCACTCACAACTGCTGGACTCCAGTTTTAGGGGAATCCAGTGCCCTCTTCTGGCCTCCTTGGGCTGTTGCACATATGTTGTGCATATGAACTCATGCAAGTACACACACAAACACATGAAAACAAATGCATATTTTTTTTTAAAAAAGAGTTTGAAAGCTGGGCATGGTGGTGCATGTCTTTAATCCCAGCCTGGGAGGGAGAGGCAGGCAGGTCATTGTGAGTTGAAGGCCAGTGTGGTCCATTAAGCATAGCCTACGCTGCACCAAGAAGAGTCTGAGGACAAGCAGACTTCATAGTGAGAATATGACAAAATCGTGACTTCAGGAGCAGGACAACTGGTGTGGGTCCCAGCTCTATAACGAGTTGCCTTTGCCACTGTGAACCAGTGAAGTCCCACCCACGGTCTCCATTCCCTCACACCTCCATAGAGAGCCAGTGTGAAACCACACTCAGGTGCTCAGATGTCAGAACCCAGCCCAGGGCATGGGGTGGGGGCTGGGAGTAGGGTGGGGAGAGTGGGGACTCGAACTCTCGAAGGGAGTGAACTTCACGCTCCAGGGAGCTCTTGGGGAACTTCAGCCTGGGACAGTGACAGATCAGGTGTCTGGCTGGTGGTGGGGAGATGATCAGGACCAGGAGAGGCAGGATGGGAGAGAGGGTGAGGAGGAGAGGCTGATGCTGGAAGAGAGATCTTCCCAGTGTTGAAAGACAAAGACTAAAAAGGATTCTGACCCACAGGCAGCTTTTTGTGACTTTTCTTAAGCAGTTAGAGAAAAACACAAGGCGAGTCGGTGCTAACAGTGCCTGTGGCAGGCAGGGGCTGCTGCACTCCTGGAGAGGCAAGAGCGTGAACAAAGGGCCAGATCTGTGAAACAAAGGGCAGGTGAAGGTTCGCTGATGGCTCTTTGGGCTGACGAGGGAGGGGGACTGGATTGGGGGAGGGAGAGGGAAATGGGAGGCGGCGGTGGGGAAGAGACAGAAATCTTTAATAAATAAATAAAAATAAAAATGTTAAAAAGGGGGGGGGCAGGTGAACATGGCCAGCAAGGACAGCGCGATCAGCAAGAAGGGTGCGGCCAGCAAGAGGCCTGAGCTCCCCGGAGAGTGGAAGCTAAGGCAGAATTTTGTTTTATTTATTTTGTTACAGGGTCTCTTGTAGCCCAGGCTAGCTTCAAATTCACTGTGGGCCCAAGGATGACCTTGAATTTCTGATCCTCCTGCCTCCACCTTCCAATTGCTTTTGGGCATGTACCACCAAGTCCACTTTAACATGATGCAGGAGTCCTGGCCTTCATGCACACTAGGCAAGCACTCAACTGTTATGCCCAAATCCGCAAAGCCCCCACAAAAGCCAACAAGGAGACTGAATCCTGTACGTAAAAGCAAAGAACCTTTATTTTATACAAGTTTGCAAACTCGGCCTCTCTGCATGTCCAATGTATTGGAATAAATGGAGAGCCCCAGCTCAGATAGAATTGGGTTTTTATAGTAGTAAAGGTGGGGGTGAGGGGTTTCTGAGGTCTTAGGACCCCTGATTGACATTTGTCTAGGGGTGTCCTGGAGATTGTGTGCTGACAGGTGGTCATATCTACAGATGTTGGAATGTTAGGCATTTCCTTTGAATGGTCAGTTTTTGGTAGGAGGTCGGGTAATCTCGGCTTCTGGTTCTTCCTGCAATCAGGCATTGCTTCAGGGTAAATTATTGAGATTCAGGCTTCTTATTAAGTTTATTGATGGCCGAGTTCTGCTCTGGCAGGTGATAATGGTTGGAAGTAAAGAACTTCCTTTGGGTGACCTGCCCATACTTAGCTTATCATGGCTGGCCTCCACATCTACCAACTGAGCCACATCCCCAGCCCTTTTTTAAAGTGTGTGTGTGTGTGTGTTTACATGAGTGTGGTGAGCAGAGGACAGCCTTGGACGTCTTTTGGAATAATCTCTCATTGGCCCAGAGCACATCAATTAGGCAAGGCCCACTAGGCAATGAGCCTGGGTCTCTGCCATCCCAATGGCAATATACAATGCCAGTGATCAGATTTACCAAAGCCTTTAAAAATGTGTTTAAATCTATTTTGTTTATTTTGCTTTGTGTGTGTGGCAGGGTCTCATGTAGCACAGGCTGGTCTCAAAGGCACTGTGCAGCCAAGAATGATCCCCTTGATTCTCCTGCCTCTGCCTCTCCAGTACTTGGTTAGCTTTCTTTTCTGGAGCTAAAGCAGAACTTAGGATTTGGTGTGTGTATGCCCTCTGCCTCTGAGCTTCACCTGCCTCCCTTACTGGGGAATTTAAACTCGAAAGCTGTGAACTTTCCCAGCTCCCTTCGGCTGTGTCAGGCGAGGAACTGTGGCATGGTGGGCAGAGAAGTCAAGTACCCCTGAATAAGTCATATGTTCTCATCCCCAGGAGTCAGTGCTTGAGCATCCCTGGTGGCCACATGGGGCTACCAGCACCCCAGCACACAACCAAAATGGTTCTTTAGTTTGTGAAAGTCAGCAGAGTTCACAATCTAGAACAAATGGAGTGTCCCATCCCTCCCTCTACCTACAGGGTATGACCTACAGTTCACCCAGAGCAGGGGCACGTGGGTTTCTGGAACCAATCAAGAAGAGACATGTTATCTCTGACAGAGACTGGCTGAAGATTCCACAAGCCAAAAAGCAGACCTGTCCCCAAGACCAGACCAGTATGATGAGGAATATTTGTTTAAACTGTGCAGAAGTGTTTGCCAAGGTGCCTTCTGACTGGTTTAATAAAGAGCTAAATGGAGCGGGCGGTGGTGGTGGTGGTGTCTCCCAGCACTCGGGAGGCAGAGGCAGGTGGATCTCTGTGAGTTCAAGGCCATCCCCATCTACAAGATCTAGTTCCACGATAGGCTCCAAAGCCATAGAAAAACTCTGTCTCGAAAAACAAAAACAAAAAAGAACTAGTTGGGGAGAAGCCTAAGCTAAAGCTGAGCTTTCATAATTAACAATAAGTCTCCAGGTCATTATCTGTGGGCTGGCAGTCCAAAAATAGTCCAAAAAGAAAGTTCACTACATTAGTGCTTTTTCAAAGGAAGGGTTTATTAGCCACTTGGAGACTCTGGGGACAAGGACACACATCTTGGGGATCAGAGCACCCTCGTGGAGTCCACGAGGCTTAGGAGTAGGACAAGGAAATTACAGAACCTCAAAGATGAAGGACTAGAGGTCTGACCCCTACTACTGTTGGCCTGTGCTATTGGGCTTGACTGCCATAGGAAAATATCACCAAGAGGCCTACACACAGGAGTCCACATGACCCAGCTTTCCTGAGAGCTGGGAGTCCTGCCTGATTCTTCTCTCTGGCTCCTCATATTGTTGTTGAAGGCTAGCCCACCCATCCTTATAGACCAATTAGGACAGACAAAGAAGGTTTGTCCAACATAGTCACACTGGGAAGAGGAACCAAGCCCCAGTGACAACCTTGCCCCCCACAAGTACATCTTGGGATCCCAACATGGGGTTCAGATTTACATAAAGGCCAACAGCTAAGTGTAACTCAGTAGCCATGGCCAGGGTGTGGCCCTGTCCATCACTGGCCCATCAAAGTCTCAGCTCCACTCTCCCAACAAGCCGTAGGAGCTGTGAGATCTCCTTCCTGGACACACGCTCCCTGACTAATTGGCAGCAGGTTTGGCCTTTCTCTTTTCTCAGCCTGAGATTCCAGGAAATTCCAATTCCTTGGGGTCCATTGTCTCAACAGTCAGAAAGCCAAAGGGAGGGAGCACACATGGTCTTGATGTGCTTTAAAAATAAAACAAAGTCTTTAAAGACGCAGGAAAAATAATATTTAAAAAAGATGGAAAATACACAAAGAGTCTAGTTTTGTATACCATTGTGTTTTCTTTGAATTTTTGACTGTTAATGAGCTAATTGCAGAAAGATATTTGGTTCTGGGGCTGCTAAAATAAACCAGCATAAAGGTATCTTGACTTCAAAATTTGAGTCTAAGAATATGTTACTTTGGAAAAGAGGTTTCGTTTTTGCTTCCACAGAAGATGAGAAGCTATGGATCCCTTCCAGGCTAATGTGGTTTGATGGAACAAGACCACCCCAGAAGGTCTCCATGAACACTAAAAATACTTCACCCAACAAACAGCAGGAAACAGTTTGGAGAAAACAATGCCCAAATTCCCAAAATGATTGTTAATAAATGTTTGTTTTCATTTAAAGGGGGTTGGTTGTAAGTAGTTAATCTCTTTATTAAAAAATAAAGGGGCTATCATATAGAAATGAATACTTTATATTGGTATAGATCTTGGTCTATTGATACAAATTTAAGATCAATTTTGTTACACTATGTATATGTATTTCTGCTCCTGTTTAAGGTATTGTGTTTGTGCAGCTCATTAAAAAATGTAATGTATAATTAAGAAATACAAGCTGGGCAGTGGTGGCTCATGCCTTTAATCCCAGAACTCAGGAGGCAGAAGCAGGTGGATCACTGTAAGTTTGAGGCCAGCCTGGTCTACAAGAGCTAGTTCCAGGACAGCCAAGACTGTTACATGGAGAAACCCTATAAAAAAAGGAAAGAAAGAAAGAAAATTAAAAAAGAAATAAACATTAATAGATAGTCATCTGTAATTATCAAACTTTAATTACATTAGATTTTCTAGATATACAGAAATATATTTCAGTCAGATAAATAATCTTCAACACTTTGAAGACCTACAGAATATGGCATTTAAAAGGTTTTAAGAACTTATACTTTTCTCAACAGTGCTTCTGGCAGCACCAATTACTTCAGAGAGGTTGATGGGTCTTAAAGAAACTCCTTATGGAATTCACCTTCAAAGAGACAAGACTAGTCATCTGGACAAGAAACTGTTCTTGGCTGGACTACTTGACAGTATTCTATATAAAATGGACATTCAGAACTCACAGAAAAATGACTGCTGAACTTGCCTAAAGAAGGTGAGACAGTCCTTCAAAGTCCCTACTTCATGAAAGAGTCTGATAAACATTCTCCAGAATACAGAAGAAAGTGAATGACAAACTGCCAATACAGGCAAAACAGTATTTCAAAATTTCCTGCTTCATGGAAAAGTCTGCCAAATACTATGGGCCTGTAGGCTGAAGATGGGCACCCCAATGTTTTTTTTATTATTTTTTTAATGATTTATTTAACTTTATGTTCATTGGTGTGAAGGTGTCAGAGCTCGTGGAACTGCATTTTCAGACAGTTGTGAGCTGCCATGTGGGTGCTGGGAATCGAACCCGGGTCCTCTGGAAGAGCAGTCAGTGCTCTTAACGGCTGAGCCATCTCTCCAGCCCTGAATACCCCAATGTTACAAAAGAACTTGGGCTGACTGTAAAGGTAGCGATATGTCTCTCTCAATTCTAAAGTTTTGGAAGTTGCTTACAATGCAAGTCTTGTTTACTTAGGTAATATTATATCCTCCTGGGATCTTTGGAATTGAAACAGATAGTTATAGTTTTCCTTAGTTGTGATAAAATATAAATTAGATATGAAATTTTAGATTCACAAAGAAATATTGTAATTGAAATTCTTGGTTGATATCTTTTTTTTACATGTAATGTTACTATGTTAAAAATTAAAACCTTCCTTTTTATTTAGACAGAAAAGGGGAGATGGTGTGGGATTCTCCTCTGTATGCTGTGAATAAGTTTTATTACCATTGGTTAGCAAAGAAGCTACTTTGGCCTATGACAGGGCAGAACATAGAAAGGCAGGAAGTCCAAGCAGAGATAGAAGAGGAAAGAAGGTAGAATCAGGTAAGATACCTGCCAGCCACTGAGGAAACAAGACATGTATAAAATGAGGTAATGTCACAGCCACATGGCAATGCACAAATGAATAAAAATGGGTTAAGATGTGAGAGCTAGCTAGAAATACACCTGAGTCACTGGCCAACAGTGTTGTAATTAATATAGTTTCTGTGAGATTATTCAGGTCTGGGTGGCTGGAAACCAAAGTAGAGTCTCCGCTTACATGGTCTTAAAAAATATATCTATTCTCTGGGAAGGAAGTGTGGGGAAGGATTCTTCTTAAAGAGGCATTCACCAGGGGGCCCACACTCGATCTTATCAGACCCTAACCACACCCAAAGGCCTCACCGTACCAGGCCTTGAACTCACAGAGATTCATTCTGTCTCCCAAGGAATTAAAGACTTGCAACACCACTGCCCAGCTTCCTCAGGGCTTTTTGCCTTCTTTACTTTCCTGATGTCTCTGGCTGGCTGGTGGCTGCCCAGCTTCTGACCCCAGGCATATTCCTCTTTCTCCTCATTCTTTTCTATTTTTTTTTCTTCTGAGCCTAAATGTCTATTTATTCTCCCTGCCTGTCAGCCCCAGCTATCCCTCTCCTGCCCAGCTATTGGCTATTCAGCTTTTTATTAGCCCAATCAGGTGCCTTAGGCAGGCAAGGTGAAACAAATACATCTTTACATAATTAAACACACATCCTTACATTGTTAAACAATTGCAACATAAACAAAGGTAACACACCTTTACAGTTAAAGTAACATTCCACATGTTACATAAACAAATGTAACACTTCTTTACAAAGAAGTTTCCACAACACTCACCTCCAGCATCTCTCACAGGGCATTAGGAGTTCAACACAAAGATCCCAGGGACACAATTCCACCCACAGTGGTCCCCCACTGTGTGACTGCCCTACTCATGTTCCTTGCCTCTTAAAACAGTACCCTACCACCATAGAGGAGTGAGCCCCTAGGCAGTCTCCTTGTGTTATCTGGGAAACACTACACAGAGCCTTTTAAAAGCTGACATTATTTAATAACCTGGTGCAAGACTCTGGGTTCTATCCCCAGTACCATGACGGAAAAAATTAAAAACATTGCTATGGGGCTGGAGAGATGGCTCAGAGGTTAAGAGCATTGCCTGCTCTTCCAAAGGTTCTGAGTTCAATTCCCAGCAACCACATGGTGGCTCACAACCATCTGTAATGGGGTCTGGTGCCCTCTTCTGGCCTGCAGGCATACACACAGACAGAACATTGTATACATAATAAATAAATATAAAAAACATTACTATGTAAATATAAATATTATGCAAAGCATATACAACATGTGTCTCCTTAGGAGTACTGTATCCCTACCTTAATTCTTAATTCTCAAGTCAGAATTTGTGATCATATCAGTTCACAGAGTCTGTCCCTTTCCCAAGCCCCTAGATCTGGTACTGTGGGGTGACAAGGGGTGACAGAGGGAGGGTCCATGACTCCCTGGGGCAGGTCTGCCAGTCCACTTTAGCTGATGGTTGTCCTGTAGCTCAGAGCCTCATACGTGACAAAGCGGTGGGGACAGATGGCCACACACCACCATTCCACATCTTCAAACAACATTGTTAAAAAAAAAAAAAGCAAACAAGGAAGACAGCTGGCTAGGTAGGTAGAGGGTTTGCCACGGAGACATGCTGGGGATTCACACAGTGGACGGAGAGAATCAGCCCCCACAAGCACCCCTCTAGCTTCCTCATGCCTACAAATAGCCAAATGCTGAGACATCCCTGACCCCTGGACCTGGAGTCACAGGTCGCTGTGATCCTCCTGATGTGGGTGCTGGGAATCAAACCTGAGTCCTCTGCAAGAGAAGCTGGCCACCTCCCCAGCTCCTGTGTACTGTTAAACGATCGTTTGTGGGAGCCCATGTTTCCATCTGGAGTCATTTCTGACTTAAAGAAGTCATTTAAAATCAAGCTTGCCTGCTCTTCTAACCTTGAGGGCTGTGAGACTTCTGATTTAGCCTGTGGGGAAAAGAACACTATCTAGTAGAAAGAATACTGCTGAAGACAAACCTCAGGAACATCAAGATAGAGAGCAAGGCTGCTTCCGAGCAGCAGCACATGTTGGAGAGGAGGCTGCTCGCTCAAGCACAGGAATGGTCTTGTGGTTAGATACTGACTGACTGCCTGTGCTGTGCTTTGTTCTGCTTTTACATATAAGCAAATTCTGAAATAAACTCTGGGCTGTTTGGCTGCTTCGGCATAACCAGACAGACCTTCCAATTCTATCCTGTCTTCTGTTTCTTCTAACTTTTCTTTGGCCTCGAGGATCCCCTATCCAGGAACCCTAGCTGAAATTGTAGGAGTGGGCTCCTACAATTATTTACGTATGTGTGTGTGTGTGTGTGTGTGTGTGTGTGTGTAACGTGTAGGTACGAGTGTGAGTGTGGTGTGGATGTCAGGTAGTTCTTTCTTCACCTTGATTTTGAAATTCTTTAAATTTATTTATTTTATTTTTAAATTTTTACATATTTATCTATTTATTTATTTGGTTTTTCAAAACAGGTTTTCTCTGTGTAGTCCTGGCTGTCCTGGAACTTGCTCTGTAGACCAGGCTGGCCTTGAACTCACAGAGATCTGCTTGCCTCTCTGCCTCCTGAGTGCTTGGATTAAAGGCGTGCACCACCACTGCCCTGGCTTCTCCATTGTGTTTTGAGGCAGTGTCTGTATTGCTGCTTCTGTTCTGCCGCGTTCTCCAGTTGACCCAGGTGAGCTTCAGGTGGCTCTACCGTCCCCACCTTTCACCTCACCATAGGCTGCTGGGACCCAGTTTGCAGGCCACTACAGTCAGCTGTTTTCCTGGGCTCCAGGGACAGAAATGGGTTGTCAGGCTTCTGTGGCCCATGATTTGATCTGCTGGACCATCTCCTAAGCCCTTTTAAAAACCACACACACACACACAAACCTACCAACAAACTTTTCTTTGTGTGATTTTTTAGACAAAGTCTTGTGTATTCAAAGTGGACCTTGAACTGGTGGTGTAGCTGAGCGTGACCTTGAACTCCTGACCCTCTTGCCTCTGCCTCCCAGTGCTGGGTTATAGGTGTGCACCTCAGAGGCCAGTTTATTCTGTGCTGGGGATCAGACCCAGGCTATGGCTCTAACTGGATCCCAGCCCCCAAACCCTCTCATTTTCACTAAGAACAAATAAAACAGACAGGGACATAGGTTGAGCAACACCACGGGGGCAGCCAGAGCCCGCTCCTGAGGGTGGGACTTCCCATAAGCCATCCGTGGGTCTCCGTGGGTCTCCCACAGCCTGAAGTGACACAGGCCTGCGTAGGAGACTCCCACGTACAAACACCAGCTGTGAAGGATGGCTGTGACTCGCGGAGGAAGTCGTAGTAAGAATGTTTGGTTTGGATTCTTTGGTTTACCAGATTGTGAAGCAACCACGCTTCATCCCACACCAGACGAAGAAAAAGTTCTGCGCTGGAAAATGTGAAGTCACTGTTTATAAACAGCATGCTTTGTTACCAAAATGATCACCACATCAGCTCCTTAAGTGGCCTCTCCTGAGGACAACAACACCTCCGGCAGAAGCTCGACTCCTCCTGCTGCTAGACTCTGGCCCCAGGAGACTGGAAAACTGAGTCAAGATGCCATCCTGGGGGCACGGGCATACCTAGTGCAGGCCTGGAGGTGGCTGCTGAGGTGAGACGTCTAGAAGGAGGGATGTGGCCTGGCTGCAGTAGGATGTTTCTCTTTGGTTTTTCTTGTTGCTTTGTGTTTTTTGACTTTTTTTTTTTTTAAGGATTTATTTATTTATTATGTAAACAGTGTTCTGCCTGCATGTGTGCCTGCATGCCAGAAGAGGGCGCCAGATCTCATTACAGATGGTTGTGAGTCACCCTGTGGTTGCTGGGAATTGAACTCAGGTCCTCTGGAAGAACAGCCAGTGCTCTTAACCTCTGAACCAGCTCTCCAGGCCCCACTTTGAAGTTTTTGATCTTTTTTGGGTTTTTGGGTTTTTTTGTTTTTCCTTTTGGAGACAGAGCCCCACTAAGTAGATTAGAGTTGTCTCAAGCATACTTTACCATGTTGACTGAATGTGTGTGTTGATAGGTGTGCATGTGTGTAGAGGCCAGAGGAGATGTCAGTGTCTTCCTGGGTTTCTTTCCACATCACTTACTATTATTATTATCATTATCATTATTATATGTTTTTTTCCAGGCAGGGTTTCTCTGTGTAGCCCTGGCTGTCCTGGATCTTGCTCTATAGACCAGGCTGGCCTCAGACTCATAGATCTGCCTGCCTCTGTCTCCCTAGCCCTGGGTATATACAGGTGTGTATCATGCCCAGCAACCTTACTTTTCTTTCTTTCTTTTTTTTTTTTTTTTTGTTTTTGTTTTTGAGGCAGGGGTATACAGAGCGAGAGGGAACTCGCTCTGTATAGACCAGGTTGGCACAAAAATCCACCTGCTTCTGCCTCTCGAGGGTTGGGATTAAAGGCATGAGTGCCAGGACATCTATCCTGGTTCATGTTACTTTTTGAGACAAGGTCTCTCATTGAACCTGGAGCACAGATTGCCGATTCGACTGATCTATCTGGTTATCTAATCCCAAGAGCCCCAAAGGGATCCTTCTTTCCCTGCCTTGCCCTATACTGAGAATATAGGCACACACCTCAGTATCTTGCTTCTTATGTGGGTGCTGGGGATCTGAACTCAGGTCCTCAAGCTT
>NW_026067969.1:6672602-6675460 GCF_014885135.2 Alexandromys fortis
ATATTCCAAAACCATTGTTTGATGGGACTAAGGAGATGGCACAGCCATTTAAGAGTGTGTTCTGCCTCAAATGTGGAGGGCCCTGGTTCTCAAAAACCAAGAAGGAATGTATATGGTGCTCCACATTGTGATGCTATGGGGTTTCTTGCTGGTCCTATCTGTAGTCTGTAGATTAGAAAATGGAGGTCCAGAGCGGTTAAGACAGTTGCCAAGAGTTGCACACCCACTCAGGGCCAGAGCCAGGCTAGCTGGCGCCTTGTACCCAGACCCAGGCACACCAGCAAATACCTCCAAAGAACACCAGCAGTACATGACCCCTAGCGAGTCCACGCACCTCTGAGTCACTCGGTGAACAGGAGCGGTATGTTATCAGATTTCAGGACAGGAACTGGAATTTCCCAGAACCCTCGTTGACAGTTGTTTTGCTGAGTAACAGTGCGTTTGGGCTCAGTTTTAAAGACTAGGGGGAAAAGTTTACACCTGCGAATGGTTCTGCTTCAGCTGGGGGTTCTTTCGTTGCTTGGACGGCTCAGGACCGGCGAGCCTCGCTGCAGAGTCCTATTCTTAACGTGCCTGCTCTCCCATCTAGTGGCTAGATGTGGAAAGCGCACCTCCTCTTCTGTCTAAAGGCGAAACTTTTGTGACCATTCACTGAATCACGAAAATACTAACAGTGACACTCTTAGGTTAGAGGCCAGATTCGCCAGACGTGAGTTCTTTTGGGTTGGGCTTTTGTGGGAATTCTGCGGAGTCTGACAGGGTCTCAGAACAGAACAACGCAAACAAACAAAAAACCAACCAATCCACAAGAAAAGCTGTCATCAGTGGCTCCTGTGTTGAGGACTGAACACCTCAGACATCAATCCCCCAGACACACACACTCACCCCAGACATCAATCCCCCAGACACACACACCCACACCCTCCAGACATCAATCCCCCAGACACACACACACACCCTCCAGACATCAATCCCCCAGACACACACACACACCCTCCAGACATCAATTCCCCTGACACATACCCCCCAGACATTGATACCCGACACACACACCCCAGACATCAATTCCCCTGACACACACACACACAGCAGACATCAATCCCCCGACACACACGCACACACACACCCCAGACATCAATCCCCCTGACATACACACACATACCCCAGACACTGATCCCCCTGACACACATACCCGACATCGATCCCCCGACACACATGCACGCGCACACACACACCCCAGACATCAGTCCTCCTGACACACACACACACACCCCAGACATCGATCCCCTGACACACACGCACACACACACACCCAGACATTGATCCCCTGACACACACACACACACCAGACATCAATACCCCTGACACACACACCCCAGACATCGATCCCCTGACACACACGCACACAAACGCCAGTCAGACATCAATCCCCCCCCATTCTCTCTCTCTCCCTTCTGCAGTACTGGAATTGGTTCCAGAGGATGCGGTATCTGGACCAGGCCGGCTACTGTGTTCAAGACTAAAGATGGCTGTTTGGGGTGAATAAAACATAAGAGACACAGGAGACGAATTGAGCACCAGGGAGAAGGATTCAGGATGGCGCACTGGCCTAAGCTCTGGCCTCCAACTCCTCTGCGTATCAGCAACATTGGCTTTGCAGAGCGGTGGAGCAGGAACATGCAGGTTTGAATGCTCGCCCAGGCGCACAGATGCACAGATGCCCAGAGAGAGGTCACAGCTCTCCTAGCTCCTGCCAGTAAAAGGCTGCCTCAGTGTGCGAGAACCAGCCCTGAGGCAGGCACTCTGAGACTGAAGGAGGAGGAGCCCGCTGTAGGGCAGCATCAGAGTGCAGTGCATGGTGGGGACTCATGCTTATGCAGGGCCCTGGACCACAACAGTTAGTCAACAGCTGCATCCCTAGCCAAGCCAGGGGAAGGGGTCTGTTAGTGTGCACTGCTAAAACGTCTTCTGGGAGGCAGACAGTGATACTCAGGGCATCATGGACCATAGCTGCTTCAACTCAAGATGGCTACAGTTTGGCCTGAGAGATGGCTCGGTGGCTGAAGTATCCTTGGCTACACAGGGAGTTGAAGGTTTGTCTGGGATACACTAGACTTTGCCTCAGAACAAACATACACACACCAACAAAGTCAAAAAAGAAAATATCAGAAGTCTGGGCAAGGTGCAGTGGTGCATACCTGTAACTCTAGCACTCAGGGCTGAGGCAAGAGAATTTCTGAGATTTCAAGCCCAGGCGAGGCTACATAGTAAGACACTACCTCAGAAGGATGGGGAGGGGGCGGGGTTGGCACACTAGATAGAGAGCTTGCTTCACAGTCGTGAGGACCTGAGTTTGGATCCCCAGCACCCAGAAGTAAAAAAGCTGGATGTGACAGCATTGGCCCCTGACGGTCAAGAAAATGCCACGGAGACCTGCCACAGGCCACTCTCGTGGAGGCCTTTCCTTCACTGAGGCTCACTCCTCAGGACGGCTCCAGCTTGGGCCAAGCTAACACTCACTAACTAGCGTGGTCACTGATGCTCATTCTGAACTTTGTTCCTCTGGGACCCTCGGGGGACAGTAGCAAAGGTGACACACACAAAGCAACAGTACCAGAGGACAGGGCATTGTTGACAGGGAGAAGCACGAGGGCACAGGGAGAGGGGGACAACGTGACAAGAGGAAGCCACTAGGAAGAGAGGTCATAGTCTTTTATTTTGTATCATGTGTATGTGTGAACATAATTTTACAGGTATGAGTGGATGTTAACACTGACCACGATGAACATTTCAAATGAATCAGTCCATTGTCTCAGCTGCATATCAAGAAAGCAGTTAGTAGTTCGAGACCAGCCTGG
>NW_026067969.1:6677364-6678589 GCF_014885135.2 Alexandromys fortis
CAACCTGGTCTACAAGAGCTAGAGTTCCAGGACAGGCTCCAAAACTACAGAGAAACCCTGTCTCAAAAACCAAAGCCAAAACAAAACAAAAACAAACAAACAAACTATGTATTAAAATAAATAAATTATTTATTTAAATAAATGTGGTTTTGTCTTGAGAGAGTCTCACCGGGTAGCTCTGGCTGGTCTGGGACTCACTCTGTGCCTGGTGTGGAGCTCACAGAGAGACCCCCTACCTCTATATTTCCAGAGTTAGAATTAAAGGCGTTGCCTCCACATCTGGCCAAATGCAATCAAAAGAAGAAATTGGAGCTGGGAAGCTGGCTCAGCAGTTGAGAGCACTTGTTATTCTTGTAGAGGACCTGAGTTCTGTTCCCAGCAATCCCGCAGCAGCTTGTAACCTTGGTAACTTCAATTCTAGAGAATCTGATCCTCACTTCTGACCTCTGTGGGCTCTGGCATACGTGTGAGGTATACACGCACACTCAGGTACACACATGTTGTAGGAGGCCGCTTGTTTGTTCCCAGCTGCTCAGCTCCGAAATGACCACACAGAAACCATATTATTTGTAATACTGTCTGGCCAATAGCTTACGTGTATTTTTGGCTAAATCATATTTTCACCCATCTCCATTAATTTGTGTATTGCCACGAGGCTGTGGCTTACCCAACAAAGGTTTGGTGTCTGTCTCCTGTGGGGCTACGTGGCTTTTCCTCTCAATCTGCCTTCTTTCTCCCAGTATTCAGTTTAGTTTTTTTCCATCTGTTTCTATTTTTCTCTGTGCAGGCTCAAGACAGGTTTTTTTTTATTATTAATCAATGGTAATCACAGCATACAGAGGGGAATCCCACATCACCTCCCCTTTTCTGTTTAAATAAAAAGGAAGGTTTTAACTTTAACGTTTACATATAACAAGAAAAGTATCGAGCAATAATTACAGTTACAATATTTATATCTACTTTATTTTTTATCATAACTAAGGAAAACTATAACTATTTATGCTTCAACTCCACCAAAGACTCCAGAATGATATATTATCTAAGTAAACAGGAAGTGCATTGTAAGCAGCCTCCAAAACTCTAGAATTGACAGAGACATCTTGCTGCCTGGACAGACACCCAAAATTCTGGGATTAAAGGCATGCATGATTTTTTTGTTTTGTTTTGTTTTGTTTTCTGACAGTGCTCATCTAATGCATAAATTTTTAAAAATGTATTTGTATAT
>NW_026067969.1:6690224-6698061 GCF_014885135.2 Alexandromys fortis
ATAACTCCAATCCCAGGGTTCCAATGCCCTCTTTGGCCTCTGAGGGCACCAGAGACATGTCACACAGACATGCAAGCTAGAAAACACTTAAACACATAAAATGAATAACAACAAATTAAAAATTAAATGGAGGCCAGAAAGATGGCTCAGTAGGTAAAACATTTGCCCGCAAGCCTGCTGGTTTGTTTGATGCCATGTTGCTGGAGTCCATGTGTGGTAGTTGTTTTCCTATTGTGGTAATGCACCATGACCAACACAACTTACGGCAGCGGGAAGAGTTTATTTGGCCTTACGATTCCAGAGGGTTAAGGTCTATAAAGGCCAGGACAACTGAGGCAGGTGGCTGGGCTGGAAGCAGAGAACCGAGAGCTCACACATATCAAAACACAGGAAAGGAGCGAGGGTCTACTGGCTTTTGAAACCTCAAAGCCTGCTCTCCCTCGGTGACCTTCTTCCTCCAGCCAAGCTACACCTCCAAACCTGCCCAAACAGGGCCACCAAATGGGGACTGCGCATTCAAACATCTGAACGTGTGTGTGTGTGTGTGTGTGTGTGTGTGTGTGTGTGTGTGTGTGTGTTGGGGGGTGTCATTCAAGACAGCACACCATTTAAGGGCAGGAGAGAACCAGTTCCACAAAGGTGCCCTCTGACCTCCAGGCACGCCATGGCCACACATCACTCACATGCACAATAATAGTAATCTAGAACTTGGATTTTTTTTTCTATTAAGCTGTTTCTTCTATACCTACCCTCACACCCCCGTCCGTCCTCAGGTGTGTAAATAACAGGTGGGAAGGGCGATTTGAATGCGTCTGTGAAGCCACAGGCCTGCAGCTCACTAGCCCCCTCTAGCGCTCATTTGGTATAAGTACACGCGTCTTCTCTGTATCCTCACATCCCCAGCTCCCCTGGCAAACAGGTGAGGACCGGGGAGCGCTGTCTCTGGTCCTGAAAAATCTCAGCCAGCGTCCAAACCGAAGCATAAAATTCTGTCCACAGCAGAATCACCATCCAGGCCCTTTTCGTTGTTGTTCCCTTTTTAACTTGTGAAACCCACAGAGGCCCCTCGGAATTTTTTTTTTTTTGGAGTAACAACAGAAACACTGTAGGCAGTTCTTCAGGAGAGTCATGGTAGGAAGTGCAAAGGGGGGCAGAGAACCGAGAGGGTGGAGGAAGGAAATGGCCATCTACCATAGGTTCAGGACACTCATGCAACCAGACATACTGCCTCAAGACAGAGCCAGGGTCTGGGGAGATGACACAGTAGGTCACAACAAGCAAGCACGACAGCATGGAGTTCTGTCTCCAGTGTCTACATGAGAAGCAGGGCGCAAAGCCAAGCATGGTGGTCCATGCCTTTAAGCACTGGGGAGGCAGGAGCAGGTGGATCTCTGTGAATCCAGGGCTATGCAGGGCCACATAACGAGACCCCATCTAAAAGCAGAGCATGGTAGCCCATGTAACCCCAGTTCTGGGGAGGTGGAGACAGGTAAACCCTGGGGCTCCAGCCTCTCCTAACCATTGAGCTCCAGACCAGTGAGAGACCTTATCTTAAGTAACAAGGTGGGCACTGGCAAGATGATCAGTTCCCTTGTAAAGACCGGGTTCAGTGGCCTCTGCCTGTAATTTCAGCCCCGGAAGCTGGAAGGAGAGACAGGCAGATCCCTGATGCCTGCTGGCCAGCTGGTCTAGAGGCACTGGTGAGCTCCAGATTCGGACTGTGTCTTAGATTATAAGGTAGAGAGAGATGAAGGAAGGGATGCGGTGTCCATCTCTGACTTCCATGTGCACATGCTTACATATGTGAACATACATGCACACGTACACACAGAAATTAAAAACATTCCTGAAGAATGACAGACGGGGTTGACTTCTGGTCTCTACATGCTTGTGCACATATGTCAGTGTACATGAGCACACACACAAAGTGCAGGCATACAATCCCAGCTACTTGGGAAGCAGAAGCAGGAGAATCACAAGGTCAAGGCCAGCCTGGGCTACAGTCAAACCAGAACCTGGCTGTGATTTTTCCAGGAAAGCACTCTAGTGCTGGACTCCACCTAGCCTGCAGCTCACTCTGTATCAGAGAACGACCCTGAACTCCTGCTTCCCCTGCCTCTACCTCCAAAGTACAGGGATTACAGACAGACATGTGTCACTATGTCCAACTTCATGAGGTACTGGGGATTGAGCCCAGAATTTCCTGGATCCTGGGCAAACTGAGACACATCCTCAGACCCCAGACACAGACCGCAGGATATTTTGGTTTTATTAGACTTATTCACTTACTAGTGTATGTTCCAGAGAGTCTGCCATGGTGGGTGTGCGAAAGTCGAAGAAGAACGCATGGACATTGCTTTCTCCTTCCGCCATGTGAATCCTAGTGGTTAAATTCAAGAGCTGAGGCATGGCACAAGCCCCTTTACCCACTAAGCTATCTTGCCTGATGAGTTTGTTTCTTCATTGTTGAAACAGTCTCACTATGCAGCCCTGGAACTCCATATGTAGACCAGGGTGGCCTGGAACTCACAAGATCTTGCCTGCCTTTGCCTCTTTAAGTGCTGGAATCAAAGGCATTGCTGCCATGCCTGGCTGGATTTTTTATTAGTTATTTATTTAAAGATAGGGTCTCAAGTGGTAGCCCAAGTGAACTGGTGTGTGGTAGTTTGAATGTAGCTGGTCTCCATAATCTCATAGGGAGTGGCACTACAGGAGGTGTGGCTTTGTTGGAGTGAGTATGGCCTTGTTGGAGGAAGTGTGTCACTGTGGGGTGTAAAGCCTGCATTACACTCTACTATACAGGTCACACTAAGATACCATTAGTGAGCCAGGCAAGGGCCTGGAGGTAAAAGGAACACACAAGAGACGTGGGTCATCCATAAAGAGAGAATGCCGAATACCATTTATTCAAGCTTAGAAAAATATTATATACCTAGCTGCTGCACAATGGAAATCCCCCCAGGCAGGTGGGAAATTACCAGGCTCAAGAGTAAACAAAACCAGAGGGGCAGAGGGAGCACAGGAACAAACCGGATGTTTAGCTGGAAATTGCAACAAGACTTTTGGCCAGAAACTGTCCTCAAGATGAGCCCCGAAGGAGGGGTAGACCCGTGGGCCCTATAGGTCCCCTATTAATATAAATTACATGATAGGCCTGTCTTGGGTGGCACTGGACATAAGGCAACACCTCTTACCCGTCATGGGAAAGCATCCGTGTCAAAACACGTTTCCTGTCATAGGCTGGGACAGCCCCCTAAAACCCTTTCCTGTCATGGCTCACTTGTCACCCATCACCATGCTCAGCCAGATTCGCTCTGGAAGATCCTCTGGGGCAATCTAAGAGGACTTGCCTAGTGGCGGCATTGACCTGAGCTTGCCTCTGACTCTAGAGCAATATAAGCACTCCAAAGGAGGCTGTGTCTGCTCAATCCTCAGTGAGTCTGCCCATAAATTGGAACCCTTTAAGTAAGGTCTCAGAGCTGGTGGGAAGAACCCTGGTATTGTTAACTAGAGTAATCTCATGAGCCAATTTGTAAATGGTGCACCCCAGGGTCTGTGAATAGCAGCAATAAGCATTTTCACTGTAACTGTTAAGTTGTAACCTGGCCGTGGTCTTGAGCCAAAACCAACTGCAAATTTAACTGTAGTATTCATTTTGAGTGGTCAAGGCATTTGCAACCTGCCCTGATAAGGTATCCATTGTGCTAGCAGAAGCAACTGACTGACTAATGGCAACTCCAGCAATGGCCACCAATATGACTGCTGTAATGCCAAGTCTCTTCTTGCTGGATGCAGGATGAGTTAATCATCACGGGATGTGTTGACAGGTAGAGGAACAATCCTTGGCACTCGGACCACCACATCCAGCTCCTCAGAACCCCAGCAGCAACTCCTCAGTTGACAAACCTGCTCAGAACATTTTAAAACTCAGAAATATTAGCAAGATGATAAAGTACAATTTTTTTGCTGAATGGGAATTAAGAGTCCCAAGGGAGGTGATAATGCACTCGGCCCAAAGTATGGAAAGACTCCAGTCATAACTCAAAGGCCCAGGTCAGCAGCAACTGACCAGAGCTGGGCGAATTCTGCTAACAGAAGTATTTACAACTGAAAGCAAATTTATCAGAATCTTTTGGATGCAGTGGAATGGTGAAAAAACAATCTTTCAGGTCAATAACTAAAAGATGGTATTTTGCAGGAATACCCACAGGCTGAGGCAGCCCAGGTTGAGCTGCCCCCATAATTTCCATACAATCATTTACTGCTCTAAGATCTTGCAGCAGCCTCCATTTAGCAGACTTTTTCTTAATAACAAAGATAGGAGTGTTCCAGGGAGAAGTGGATGGCACTATGCCTCTTGACTCTAGCTGTTCCTGGACCAGGGTATGAGCAGCCTGTGATTTTTCCTTACTTAAGGGCCATTGCTCTATCCATACAGGTTTTTCAGTTCTCCATTTTACGGGAATGCTTTCTGGCTGCTCTACAATGGCCCCTAAGAAAAATTTCCCAACCCTGCACTCTGCCCAGGTGACTGTTGTATTACTTTCTTGTCCGCTAAAATTTGCAGGTCTCCTTGGAGATTTTTGCCCAACCCCCGCCCAGGGACAAAGCCCTACTCTGTTAACTTGCGCTGCACAGGTTCGGTGGTCAGAACTGCTCACATAGCTTGCAAAAATCTCTTTCTCACAAACTGAGAGGAAGGTGTTCCAGAACAAATAGTTTTAAAATGCCTTTAGAGCCTTTTTCACCCTTCCGATCTAAACACTGGGCACTGCACTCTGGAGAACTGGCCATTCCTAACCCCCTGTAATGACGTAGAGGCCAGGCCATGGGCCAATGTTTTTTTTTAGCAGCCATAGAAGAATCAGCCCGGTATCTGGAAGGCATTGGAACCTTTCCCCCATTAATTGTTAATGTAGGTGTGGAGCGGTTTTCTAAACTAGAAACCCAAAAAGCTCCAGGGAATCCCGTGGAGCCAAACCCCTTGTCCCCTCGTTCTTGTTTAAAGAAAGGATTAGTAGAGCGAAACATGGGCAAAAGCACTAGTTGAGCTATTCTCGCTCCTTGAGGGATGACAAGGACTCCCACCCCAGCTTCAATGATGATTTTAATTTCTCCAGTATGATCAGAGTCTACAGTTCCTGGTAAAATTTTAATTCCTTTAAGTGCTGAATTACTCCTTCCCAAGACTATACCTACTGAACCTTGTGGCCATATACTCCAGTTCCCAAGGCCTGCACACCCATCTGTGGGGTCAATACTGCCCGGGCGGAGGTACAGAGGTCCAGTCCTGCACTTCCTGAGGTGCCTCAGACAAGGTCGTGGGCAGTGAGGAGTTTCTTTGAGGAATGAATCTAATGGGAGCAGCAGGTCCATTCATCGCCCTGTACACGCCCCTCCCCCTCCTCCTGTTTCCCTACACAGGAAGGGGATTTCCTTGAACGTCAGTTTTAGAGTGGCACTCATTAGCCCAATGGGCCCCCTTTTGACACTTGGGACAAACACCCGGATTTCCCTGGGCTGATTGACCTGGCCCTTTACCTGCAGGGCAGTTCCTTTTGAAAAGTCCCAGTTGCCTGAATTGAAAACAAGTCTTCAATCTAGCTCCACCTTGACCCCCTAAGGGCAGAAACAATTACCTGTCCCATTAGGTGAGTGCCATCAATGTCCCTGCATAACCGGATACAGTCATTTAAGCTCCTATTTCTATGGGGATGTATAGCTTCCTGGCAGTATTAGTTAGCATTTTCATAGGCTAATTGCTTTATAACAGCTGTGTCCACACTCCCAAAAATGCAACCACCCAGCTGTAACAGGCAGTCAACAAACTCAGGATAGGGTTCTGAGGGTCCTTAAAGGACCTTAGGCAGCTGTACCCCTGCTCCTTTATTAGGTAAAGCTTTCCACGCTTTAATGGCCAGGGCAGCTATCTGAGCATAAACAGCAGGGTCATAAGTAAACCCGCGCACCTTCCCATGCCAGTCAACAAGCCAAGGTCAAACTGGGGGAAACCCTCAGCTTCTGCAATCCTCCTGCATTTCACCTCTCCACAACAATCTCCTTCCGAAAGACAGGCTCTGTAAAGCTGCGTCCAACCACTGGGCTCAAGGTTGAGTTCCAAAAAGACTCCATTAAAGCCACTGCTTTTTTTAGTTGCTTAATGTCTTCTTCTTCCAACTTCCTTTTTAACAATATAATCTCCCTTTTTAAATACTTTTTAATACTTTAAATATGTCCCTTTTAGTACTTTTAACTTTTACCTGCTCCCAACAGGTATATTAAACCCCCCTGCTTGTAGAAATCAGGGACTAAACTCTCGCAGAAAATTAGGCAATAAACTACCCTACACAAAAGAAAACTGTCTTAATGAACTCTTTGCTGTCTTAGTTTTAATACCGGTGCCTTGTTTCTCTAAAAGAACTATCAATTGGCCCGTCAATCAATTGGTGACTTCCTTCTTTAAAAGAATTATCAATTGGCTCACCAATTGGCCCGTCAATACTGAATTACTAGCACCCATTTTCAATTCAGCCTCACCATCAATTTCTTATCTGCCAGCTTCCAAGGGTAGTCTCTCAGGGGTCCCCTACTTCCTGATCTTGCTGATGGACCTCCTATGCCTGCTTTACTCTCTACTCTACAGTTTGCCCTAAGGTAGTGTGTTCGCAAGCCAGGCAAGGGCCTGGAGGTTAAAGGAACACACAAGAGACAGTGGGTCATCCATGAATAGAAAAAGACAAATACCACTTATTCAAGCTTAGAAAAACCTATATACCTAGCTAATGCGCAATGGAAATCCCCCCAAGCAGGTGGGAAATTACCAGGCTCAAGAGTAAACAAAACCAGAGGGGCAGAGGGAGCACAGGAACAAGCTGGATGTTTAGCTGGAAATTGCAAGATGTTAGGCCAGAAACTGTCCTCAGGATGAACCCCAGAGGAAAGGTAGACCTGTGGGCCCTACAGTGGTGGTGGGTTTTGGGGTTTCCTATACTCAGGATACTCCCAGTGTATCAGTTGACTTCCTACTGTAGCTCTCTCGGCTCCAGCACCATACCTGCCTGCATGCCGCCATATCATGATCATAATGGACTGAACCTCTGAGACGGTAAGCAAGCCAAGCAATTAAAAGTTTTCTTATAAGATTTGCCATGGTCGGGCTGGAGAGATGGCTCAGTGGTTAAGAGCATTGCCTGCTCTTCCAAAGGTCCTGAGTTCAATTTCCAGCAACCACATGGTGGCTTACAACCATCTGTAAAGAGGTCTGGCGCCCTCTTCTGGCCTTCAGGCATACAGACAGAATATTGTATACATAATAAATAAATAAATAAATGTAAAAAAAAAAAAGATTTGCCATGGTCATGATATCGCTTCACAACAATATAAACCCTAAGACAACTGGTCAAGCTGGTGTACACTTTTAATCCCAGTATTCCAGAGGCAGAGGCAGGAGGATCTCTGTGAGTTCCAGGCCAGCCTGGTCTACAGAGCAAGTTCCAGGGCTCCATAATGAGATCTTGTCTCAAAACAAACAAACAAACAAAAAATCTGTAATCCTGGGTGTCCTGGCACTTACAACATAGTTTAGGCTTGAATCCAGGTCCCTTAGCGGTCAGGGGCATTGGATTTCCCTAGAGAAGAGCTAGAGGCGGCTGTGATCTGCCTGATGTGGGTGCTGGGAGCCCAACGGGTCCTCAGCAAGAGCAGCATTCTCGTGTAACTGCTGACCTATCTCTCTACCCTAAACAACTCCCGCCCCTACCCCCTGCAGAGAGAGAGTTTCACCAAGTGAGTCATCTAGCCTGGAACTTACTATGTAGAGTGGGCTATCCTCAAATTC
>NW_026067969.1:6703620-6705336 GCF_014885135.2 Alexandromys fortis
AAAAAAAAAAAGATTTGCCATGGTCATGATATCGCTTCACAACAATATAAACCCTAAGACAACTGGTCAAGCTGGTGTACACTTTTAATCCCAGTATTCCAGAGGCAGAGGCAGGAGGATCTCTGTGAGTTCCAGGCCAGCCTGGTCTACAGAGCGAGTTCCAGGGCTCCATAATGAGATCTTGTCTCAAAACAAACAAACAAACAAAAAAATCTGCAATCCTGGGTGTCCTGGCACTTACAACATAGTTTAGGCTTGAATCCAGGTCCCTTAGCGGTCAGGGGCATTGGATTTCCCTAGAGAAGAGCTAGAGGCGACTGTGATCTGCCTGATGTGGGTGCTGGGAGCCCAACGGGTCCTCAGCAAGAGCAGCATTCTCGTGTAACTGCTGACCTATCTCTCTACCCTAAACAACTCCCGCCCCTACCCCCTGCAGAGAGAGAGTTTCACCAAGTGAGTCATCTAGCCTGGAACTTACTATGTAGAGTGGGCTATCCTCAAATTCACAGAGATAGCCTGCCCTCTATGCCTGGAATCAAAGAGTTGAGCCATCACGTTCATCCTCAAATGTATCTGTAGCCAGGCGTTCTTGTCCAACTTTCTCTGGACCGGCAGACCCCAAACGATGACATGGAGATTTATTATTAATTATGATAGCTCAGCATTTAGCTTAGGCTTGTTCCCAACTAGCTCTTATAACTCAATCTATTTCTATTAATCTACGATCTGCCACATGGCTTTTTATCTCTTCTCTATTCTGTACCTCCGACTTCCTCCGTGTCTCTCGCTGGCGTCCTCCTCTGAGCCTAGGTTCATCTCCTGAGTTCCTCGCTCTCCCGGAAGTCCCACCTAACCTCTCCTGCCCAACTATTCATCATTCACCTTTTTAATAAACCACAATGCCCCATCTTTACACAGTATACAGTGTCCTGCAGCACGTCCTTAGTAAGATGGGTGGGAACGCTCTTGTTTTCCTTTCCATTCATATCTTGTCCATGGAGAAAGTGTCCATTGACATTCCCTCTTTCTGTGGAGCCAGAGCCACTGGGTTATGGAAAGAGGTTGAGTTTCTGGAACCAGGGTCCTCAGCATGGGCCATTCTTATGTACCCTTGAGAAGCCTGTCTCAGAGCTGCAGACAACCTGCCTAAGTCAAGGAAAAATCCACCAAAGGACGCCTCTCCATGCCCACTGCCTCTCTATGCCCACTGCCATCCCCATGCCCACTGTCTCCCCAGGCCCACTGCCCCCCTCATGCCCACTGTCTCCCCATGCCCACCGCCTCCCCCATCCCCATTCCTACTGTCTCCCTGTTGTAGAATATTACTTTAGGATATGTTACATTTGTCTATGCTATGGTGGTCCCCTAAGAACAAAGAGTTTAAAAAAAAACCCAACTGCCGGGCGGCGGTGGCGCACGCCTTTAATCCCAGCACTTGGGAGGCAGAGGCAGGTGGATCTCTGTGAGTTCGACACCAGTCTGGTCTACAAGAGCTAGTTCCAGGACAGGCTCCAAAACCACAGAGAAACCCTGTCTCGAAAAACCGAAAAAAAACAAAATAAATAAATAAATAAATAAATAAAACCCAACTACAGGTATTTATTATTTCATCTGTTCCTCAGCTGGTACCAGGACGGAAAGCAGGCATGCAGCTGGGTAGGCCTAGCATGTCCCTTGGAGTGCAGCCACGGGAGGTGAAGAAGCTGCCCAGAGCCA
>NW_026067969.1:6708135-6787582 GCF_014885135.2 Alexandromys fortis
GTGTGTGTGTGTGTGTGTGTGTGTGTGTGTGTGTGTGTGTTGAGAAAGGGTCTTATGTAGCCCAGACTAGCCTCAAATTCACTGTATAGCCAAGGATGGCCTTTAACTCCCAATCTTTTAGCCTCTGTCTTCCAATTGTTGAGATACAGGTAACTACTATCAGTTTTTTGTTGCCTTTTGGTTTTTATGTTGTTATTGTTTGTTTGTTTTGTTTTGAGATAAGAGTTTCTCTGTGTTCTGGCTGTTCTGGAATTCACTCTTTGGACCAGGCTGGCCTTGAACTCAGAGACCCACCTGCCTCTGTGTCCACCACTCCTGATTTGCTGTCAGCTTTGTATTTCAGAATGCAAAAATGGGCTCCAGTCATTGTCCTAACCCTTCAGTCAGCTTGGATTTCTGGAACAGGCCTGATCAATCAATATCCATATGACAAGGCACCTACACCAACCCCAATCATGGGTGAGACAGCCCAGCATCCTGTGAAGACAGTTGTCTCTGAAGGAATGGCTGGAGCAAGCTCCTGACAACTGGCTTGTTCCTTCAAAGAGTATAGATTCCCATAAGTCATCATCCAGAACTAGAACTGAGTTAATGATCAACCAGACCACCCTTTGATCAAAAGTGCTTAACTATGTGCATGCCTCTTGTCCCTTGTCCCAAGTCCTCCTCTATCTAAAGCTAAAGTCTGTGCCACTATCCAGAAGATGGACTTGGGGTCACTGGTCCCCTTATCTGCTTTTCTTCCTAATGTGATACATTGATAAAAATTCTTTCATAATCACTATTAATCATCATGTTAATTATTACACTGGGACAGGTCACCGAGATCAGCCTTCAGGATCCCTGGAGGCCTTAGCTTTTGCCCTAACCCCCCAGAAATAAGAACAGTCATAACCAGTGACTCTGTCATGAGGTCAGGAACACCTGTCCTGTCCCTTGATGTAGGCCTGGTACTGTATATGGTGCTGGGTCTCACCCACAGCCAGAGTTCATGAGATATCTGCTGCAGATTGGCTGCCCAAAGAACTCAATCAAGTTTGGCAAAGCCTGGGCTAAGAATAAGTGGACCACTGTGATAGTCTTTCTTCCTGGTGAATGATCTCTGAGCAAGCTATGTTGTCCTTATTGGGAGCCTGTGGCTCCCAACTATACTCCAGAGCACGAGCTAACTTCGTTCAGTGTCTGCAAGCCTTCTGGTCTCTGCACTGCCCTCTGTTCTCACCTCCCAGTACTCTCCACGATGTGTGCTGTCCTCAGCTCCTCAAACGGACTGTCTACAATCCCCACTCACTAATAGACCATGCCACTGTTTGGTTTTTGGTTGGTTTTGTTTGAATAATACCTTTAATCTCCAACTTAGGCAAAGGCTTTCCCTATTCCAGGGTCCCTGAACTTTGACGGCTCAATATTGTTCCTTGTCCCCTTGCCTGCCTCCCCCACAGCCTGTAAGTCCTGAAAGGCAGGACCAAGTCTGTCTGCTGCACTGCTGCTGTCTTCCCAGAAGCAGCCTGGGGCCTGCCAAGTGGCATGCAGCATGGACAATGTCTGAATTTACTTGTGAAACCCCAGCATGTATCTCTAAGTGCTCCATATCCCAATGCTCAACCCTGGGCCTCTCACCAAGCGGGCTTGCCAGATGTCCAGGAAGGCTAGAGGCGGGCAGATGTGAGAGTGCTTATCAGAGTCTAGGGGAAATGAGACCGGATGACAAATCCCAAATTTGGGATTCTGAGAGGCTCTTAAAAAGGGCCTATCAGGGGGGCCGGAGAGATGGTTCAGAGGTTAAGAGCACTGTCTGCTCTTCCAGAGGTTCAATTTCCAATTTCCAGCAACCACATTACGCTCACAACCATCTGTAATGAGGTCTGGTGCCCTCTTCTGGCCTTCAGACTAACATGCAGAAAGGATATTGCATACATAATAAATATTTTTTTTAAAAAAAAAGATTTGGGTTAAGTTACGAGAGCTAGTTAAAGGCGTGCACCACCACTGCCCGTCTTTATGTATGTTTTTCAATTACTTTATGTGTATAGAGTGTTTTGCCTGTTGTTTGTCACGCATGTGCAGAGCTCACATAGGTCAGAAGGTGTCAGAGCCCCTGGAACTGAAGTTACAGACCATTAAAGAGCCAGGATATGGGTGCAGGGAATTGAACCGAGGTCCTCCAGAGGAGCTCTTAACTACTGAACCACCTCTCCAGCATACACACACACACACACACACACACACACACTAATTTAGAAAAAAAAAACAGAAAAAAAAATAAGATTTTTTTTGTTGTTTTTTTTTCGAGACAGGGTTTCTCTTTGGAGCCTGTCCTGGAACTAGCTCTTATAGACTTGTAGACCCGGCGAAAACCTCTTAAAATCAGGCGTGAAGCTGGACGGTGGTGGCACACGCCTTTAATCCACTCACTCTGGAGGGCAGAGGCAGGAAGATCTCTGTGAGTTCAAGGTCAGCCTGGTCTCGAGTTCCTGGTTAGCCGAGGATAAATGGGGAAACCCTGGAGTGGGCGGAGAAGAACACAGGATCCTAGAGGTTTAGGGGCGCCTCAAGCCTCCCGCCCCTTTCCAGTGTGACCGCTCTTTCGGCAGGCGGAAGTGACGTCAGTACCGGAAGCAGGTCTGCCGCTCTGCCGGGACTGAATTCCAGCGCAGCATTACTTCTCTGGGTGGCGCGCGATGCGGGGCATCAGGGCGTTTGTGGGCTCCGCAGCCCTGTGGGCTCTGCTGGCCGCCCGCGTCGCGGCGGCGGTCGAGCCGGTGAGCATGGCCATTGCCATCGGGGCCGCGTCGATACTTACCGGTTACCTGTCCTACTCGGGCGCGTTCTGCCGCTTCTCCGAGTGCTGCAACGAGGAACGGACCCTCAACGCGTCGGGTACGTCCCGCGGGCAGGTCGGGGCGGGCGGGACGGCGCCGGGCGTTTGGTTCCACCTCCTGCCCAACGTGCCGCGGGACACAGACTCGCCACACTTTCGCAGGTCTTCCCTGCGGTGACCGCCCGGAGGACTGGACGCAGCGGGGCTGGCTGTGCGCCCCGGCACTGGGGGTCAGGCGTGCACCTCCACCCTGAAAGCCCGCCCGCCTTTGGCTCTTGCCTTTTTTTTTCCCTGAGCCGGCAGGGGTGGCGGGAAAACTAGCACGGAGCTCAGCGGCGAAATGGCTCTTCCCTGGATGAAAGAATCCACGTAGCTTCATTGTCAGACACTTAAGGGTTAAGGAGAACTGCCGCTTAAAGGGTCTGATTCTAGATCCTTAAGGTTCGGGCTCTGAAACTTGGATCAGCCGCTAAGCTGCGCCCTTCTCCGTGCCTTTTTTAACGTATATTTTTTTCTTTCTGTTTCGGGCTGGCCTCCGCAGCCCTCAAGCTGAACTTGGAGGCAAAGCTGTTTGGACAGCACCTCGCCACCGAAGTGATTCTCAAGGCACTGACCGGCTTCAAGAACAATAAAAATCCCAAGAAAGCACTGACTCTGTCCATGCACGGCTGGGCTGGCACGGGCAAGAATTTTGTCAGCCAGATTGTAGCTGAGAACCTCCACCCAAAAGGCCTGAAGAGTAACTTTGTCCACCTGTTCGTCTCTACCCTGCACTTCCCTCATGAGCAGAAGACAAAACTGTACCAGGCAAGGAAACCTTTGCTACCTGCTCGAATGTCTGGACCTCTGCTTCTCTCTGCCTTGCGGTAGCTCCATCAGGCTTCTCCGCCTTGCTTGTTCATTTCTGTTACTTGTTCACAGTTACACTATGTAGCTCTGGCAGGCTTGGAACTCACGGAGCGCCTCCTGCCTCTGCCTCCCAATTGCTGGGACCAAAGCTGTGGGCTTCCATGCCTAGCATGTATTTATTTATGCTTTTTGAGTTAAGGTCTCATTGTGTAGCCCAGGCTGGATCCGATTGCTCCAACTTTCTGAGGACTGAGATTAACAGGCATCTACCACTTTTGCCCATCTTAAAGCATGTGTGTGTGTATGTGGCCGGTGGTGGGGTGGGGTGGTGGTGGTCTTGTAGCCCAGGTTGGCATCCCATTCACTACTAGTTGAGGCTGGCCTTGAACTTTTGATTCTTCTACCCCCACCTTAGTGCTGGGATTATAGGTGTGCCCAGCCTTTTATTTATTGTTTGTTTTTTGAGACAGGGTTTCTCTGTGTAGCCTTGGCTGGCCTGGAACTCACTGTGTAGACCATAAGACCATTGTGGCCTCGAACTCACAAAGATCGCCTGCCTCTGCCTCCTGAGTGCTGGGACTAAAGGTGTGTGCCACCACTGCACAGCACCTTCTCTTAAAATGCTATTCCAGAATAATCCAGTGAGGTAGGGGGTGCTATGAATGTTAGAAGAAGGAGCCAGCAGTTGGGCATGGTGGCACATGCTTTTAATTCCAGCAGGTGGATCTGAGTTCAAAGCCAGCCTAGTCTATGTGAGGATGTTTCAGGACAACCAGGGCTACATAGAGAAGCCTTGTCTGAAAAGGGGGGATGGAGCCAGCTTGTGTTTGGGGGCCATAGGTTCAGTCCCTGGAATTTAGGGGTGGGAGAAGGAGCTAGAACGAGAAAAGATGAGAGGCAAGGTGACTGATTTGTACGGCCTGCACTCAGCACCTCCCATCTGGATCCTAGGCACCAAGAAAGTGACTCGCCTTCCCAGCAGAGCAAAGGGTGTTAGGTGGGCCAGTCTAATTGGCCTCATTGAAAGCTCTTCCCTGTGCTGCAGCCTGAGCTTGGCCCTGCGTTTTGCAGGGTACAGTTTTGATTCCCTTGGGTCTCAAAGAACCACACCTCCAGACTATTTCTCCTTGTGTGATCTCTGCACAGTGCACTGGCTGCTTCTGAGTTAACTGGCTGGCTTGTTGGTCCTTCCAGGAACTGGCTAGCAAACAGAAACTAAGGGAAGAAGGAAATGAAAGTGAATCTTTGAAGGCAGGGAGGAGTGCCAAAGGGAAGAGGGACAGTTGTTTTTTAGGTGCTGGGGATAGAAAGCAAGGCTTGTTCATGCTGAGGACATGCTGTTGCCACCAGGTTACAGCCCCCACCACAAACATTATGTTCATTTTCCACATTTTATTATAGATCTCTCGGACTACGGTATTTGCAGGGCGTGGCTCATGGCTGTGGCCTCCCCCCCCCCCATATAGCGGGATGAGAGGCTGTTGCTTGGGTGTTGCAAGAAAGCAAAGGGGCTAGCAATGTAGTCCCGTGCATTTCCTGTCGGTACGATCAGCTCCTGTACTCACCACATCAGTCCAAAGCTGTGACCATTGCATTGTGAAGGTCTGAGTCCAGTTGTCATTGCTCTGTGCCTGGCTGGCGTCTTGGTCTCTTTGCTATTGCTGTAATAAATGCCCCGACAGAAGCAACTCCAGGGCTCTTACCTTCTTCCTTGTTTGAGGCTAATGTACTATATGTTGGGTGAGTTGGCCAACCAGTTTCTGCCCGATTCTCTACTTCCCATTTTGTTGTGGAAGGCTGAGGTTACAGGTGCATGTACCAGCATGCCCTGGGCATGTATGTGGAGGTCAGTAGATGGCTTGTGGAAGTCGGCTCTCCTACCATGTGGGTCCCAGGGATTGAACTCAGGTGGCCAGGCTTAGGTGGCCTTTCCACCTGTGGTAGTTTGGAAAGTGTCTACTTGCTGTGTGGGGACAAATGTGGCTGATGGCTTCTCAAAGCCCAGGAAGCTCTTCGCCGTCATCTTCTGAGCTGTGCCTCTCTTTATGGTTGGTCTAGGACCAGCTCCAGAAGTGGATCCGGGGCAATGTGAGCGCGTGCGGCAGCTCTGTCTTCATCTTTGATGAGATGGATAAGTTGCATCCCGGGATCATTGATGCAATCAAGCCCTTCCTCGACTACTATGAGCAGGTGGATGGGATTTCCTACCGCAAAGCCGTCTTCATCTTCCTCAGGTCAGCCAAGGAGGCTTCTCAGGGACTATTCTCTTAGAATGGGTTCTCTCGGCCATCCAGGACAGAATTGCCAGCTTGGCAAAGCCATGGGCTCATTTGTCAATTTTCACTTCCAGGTGTCAGTCTGGCATGGAACTGGGTCGGGGATCAGCCAGAGTGATCCCTCCATGAGGCACTTGGTGCCCCTGCCAGCCCCTCTAAGCAAGCATTTACTTTTCTTGCAGGCAGACATGCTTTTGCCCTTGTCTGGTAGCATGTTGCAGATAGTCCTGAATTAAAGCTTTGGCACACACCTTTAATCCCAACACTTGGGAGTTAAAATTCAAGGCCAGCCTGGTCTACAGAGCCGAGAAACCTATCTCAAACAAATCTCTGGAGGAGCACTGGAAGTGGGGGTGTCATGCGGTGCTGCGGTGATGCCTTATGAGCTTTGGCTGAGTGCATTTGGCAGAGAGCTGGGGATAACTGAAGTGTGATATTGGTCTTTGCATCTCTGGCCAACTCAGTAATGCAGGCGGGGACCTGATAACTCAGACAGCCCTGGACTTCTGGCGTGCAGGAAGGAAGAGGGAAGAGATCCAGCTGAAGGACCTGGAGTCTGTGCTGTCCGTGGGCGTCTTCAACAACAAACACAGTGAGTCCAACTAGAGACCGTGGGGGGGGGCACCCAGTGCTCTGCTAACAGTGAGTCCACTATGGAGTGGGGGTACCCAGTGCTCTGTAGCATTGACTGCTTCTCAGTACTGTCTTAAGAAGCCAGTGTCACTCTTTGCTGCCATAGGGAGTTTTCTTAGGGTATTATGAGGGTGTGTGTCTCTTGACAGTCTCTGGAAGGGTAAAGATGTGAAGGATGGCCAGGTGGTTGTGGCACACGCCTTTAATCCCAGCATTCAGGAGGCAGAGGCAGGCGGATCTCTGAGTTCGAGGCCAGCCTGGTCTACAGAGTTAAGTTTCAGGACAGGCCCCAAAGCTACAGAGAAACCCTGTCTTGAAAAGGGTGTACTATGAACCCAGATCAGAGATGGGTGTGTCCAGGCGGCTATGACAGGAGACCCTGTCTTCTGCAGGTGGTCTGTGGCACAGTGGGCTGATAGACAAGAACCTCATCGACTACTTTATCCCCTTCCTGCCCTTGGAGTACAAACACGTGAAGATGTGTGTGCGGGCAGAGATGCGGGCCCGAGGGCATGCTGTCAACGAAGACATCGTCACCAGGGTGGCAGATGAAATGACATTTTTCCCCAAAGACGAGAAGATCTACTCGGACAAGGGCTGCAAGACTGTGCAGTCACGGCTAGATTTCTATTGAGCTCTTCACCCAATGGGGTGGGAGGATCCAAGGGAGGGAAGCCTCCCACCCCCTCTGGGGCCTTGCCTTGTAGAAACACTTTGAAGACCCCCCTTGGGGCTCTGCACATTTGCACCTGTGGACTCTGGGGATGCTGTCAGTGCTGCACGGCAGCATCTCAAGATGAACTTGTAGAACCTAACACTGCTACTGTGAACCAAGTACCTAGAGACATGAACACAAGAGGCCTGTGAAAACATCCTGTGTGGTCAAGGTACCGTGCCTCAGGTGCCACTAATGGGCTGCAGCCTAGAGGAACCAGGTTTTTCCTTCCAGGAGCACCCACCTGTGTCTGGTTTTTGTTTTGTTTTTTCCTTGCCCTAAGCTGGCACTCCATGACAGTTTTCAGAAGCTGGTGGCATTGACAGATGCTTGGTCTCTGAGGCTCCTGTGGCACACTGGGACACAGCCTTTTGAGGCTATTCCTTTCCTTAGCTGCTGCTCTCGCAGCCTCCTCTGTGTGTGGGTCTGCCTTCGACTTTGTCCTAGCCTCATCCTGGTCCTGTCAGAGCAAACTGAAGCTTTCGAAGCTTTGGAGGTCTTGGTTCCTGTTTGCCTGTTAAACTTACTCTGAAGGTACAGCATGCATAGGAAGAGTGAGCTCTGGGCCAGGGCCCGCCTGGCCACACACAGTATGCTCAGACTCTGTCCAAAGGAGTGCCACACATACCAGAGATGTCGGGGTTTTTTTTTTTTTAAGGACATGAATATTTTTAAAACATGTTTTTACTTCTAAACCTTAGGTAATAAAGTATAAGGTGCTGTGTATTTTAAAACCTAAGAAGTGCCCAGTCAGCGGTGGTGGCACACCCATGTCTTTAGTCCAGCACTTGGGAGGTGAGGCAGGTGGATCTCTGAATTTGAGGGCAGCCTGATCTACAAAGTGAGTTTCAGAACAGCCAGGGCTGTTACACAGAGAAACCCTGTCTCAAAAACCAAAAACTTAGGAAGGACATAAAATAGAATAAGTATTCTTAGTATTCCCAGGCTTTTATTGTTGCTGGGTGTGGGGGCACAATGCCCACCATCCTAGCAGGAAGATCAGGATTCAGGGTTCCTCTGCTATGTTGTGAATTGAGGCCAGCTTGAGCTACATGAAACTCTTTAAAGGGGGAAGAAAAGGGTTTTGGGGTCAAATGTGCAGCATGGAATGATATGGACACAATTTTAGACGCCGCGGTCCCTCAGTTTGTGGTGGGTCCCGGGTGTCCTCTCAGGGTGATGTCCTTAGGCAGCACTGGGCCAGGCTGCTCTGACGGTAGGAAAGCCAGCCTGCAGTTCTGGCCTTGTGAGCCGCTCTGCTCTGTCCCACAGTCTCCATGCAGCCACAGACATGAGAACTCTGCCCTGTGTTTACAGAATGTGGGAGAATGACTATTTTTCTAACATGGAAACGCCTTATTAGAGAATCACATTTAGTCTTTTTTTTAAGGGGGGGGTCTTTCAAGACAGGGTTTCTCTGTGGTTTTTTGGAGCCTGTCCTGGAACTAGCTCTTGTAGACCAGGCTGGTCTCGAACTCAGAGATCCGCCTGCCTCTGCCTCTTGAGTGCTGGGATTAAAGGAGTGCCCCAGCTAACATTTAGTCTTTTAAAAATGCCAAGGTGAACTGGGTGTGGTGGTGCACGCCTTTAGTCCCTGGACCTGGGAGGCCAGTCTAGGCCGCCACACAAGGGACCAGCAGGCCCTTGGTACACAAGCCTGTAATCCTAGCACTTGGGAGGATGAGTTTAAAACCAGCCGAGCTACATACAAGGAGGAAACAAAGCCTGCCAAAGTGAGGCTGGCTTCCATGTCATGTTCTTGAGTTGGAGCCAAGTCACCATTTAACCTGTTGAGTGCCTGGTCAAGAAGAAACAAGCTTCTGTTTACAATGATGCAATATGTGGACACGTGTTGGCCACCTTTGGACTGCTGCTGTTACTGATCTGTAACCTGGAAAGGCCCGGGCCTGGCCCAGCTTTCCCACCCTGCCTGTGAGAAGGCATGAGGAGAGCTGGACGAGGACTAATAAAGCCAATGCAATGTCACTTTTACTAAGTCTTCCCTCATTTGTATGGCAGCAAACTGAGCTCCGAATGAAGGCTCTAGAGCTGCCCATGTATCCTTGCCTTTCCACACCTGGATGCATAGGCTGACCGAATCACACAAAAATCATTGTTTGCTTTTGGGCTTTTGGCATGTTTGCACTTGTGAGGGGCAGGCAATCACATGCATGCACATACACGTAGAGGCCAAAGTTGGGCGCTTCCTAAGTTCTCTACCTTCCTGAGAAGCTCTGGAGTTCAGAGGCAGGGGGCTGCCAGAGATAGAACATCCTCCTAATGGTGAGATCCTACCTGGCCATAGCTGTCTTCATTCTAGTTCGAGAGAGGAGATCTGACCTGCTCTTCCTGCCCGGAACTGGTAAAGAGCCTGATTCTAGTTCTGTTTGTTGACCAAGTCTCAGGGTAACTGCTAAGCTGGCTTCTCAGCAGCACTGATAGCATTGCTCCATCACAGAACAGTCTGGAAAGGTAAGCCCTCTTCACTGCCACCCTGCCGCTCCCTTTGTTTCTCAGTTGAACATCCAGGAGCCCAACATGGCCCCACTCTGTCGTAACTACAGGACTCAGAAGAGAGGACTGTGCTCCTCTATCTTTAGATGAGTAGTCAGACCTGATGTGACTCCTAGGGACTTGGAGCCACCATCGGAAGCCCTGAACAGGCTGGTGGCAGAGGTAGAGGGTGGTTCTGCCAGCAGTTGACCTAGTTTTTGACTTGTTGAACCTCAGGCCCTTTAGGCCTTGCTAAACCCAGCCCTGTGAGTGCCCTGAACGGCAGCCACACCTGCAGGAGCCCTACCCCTTGGCAGGCACCATGTGTACATAGAACAAGCCCATCTGGAGCTCTGCCTGCCAGGCATCTGGAGTGGACCTGACACCCACAGTGCCACTCAGCTTGTTCACTTTTGAGTCCAGGGAAGAGCACACCGGTGCATTTGTGATAGTGATCCGGTCCTAATCACTGCACAGCACCTGGCAGGGGATGTCAGTCCCCAAGATGCCGCTCATGCAGCAGGTGTCCATGCTTGGACTTCAGTAGAAACACTGGTGGTGTCAGCCTGAGAGCTTCAAAAGACACACAAGGCCAACAGTGGAAAGGTTTCTCATAATATTAAAAACCATTTAAAATAAAGTTATCACATTTGCAATAAAACTTAATTGTTCTGCCTCAAAACAGAAACACCTGAAATTAAAACATAATTTTTAAAAAATACCATGAGCCTAGGAATGAGCAGGCCGGGAGGTTTCATCCTCTGAAGGCTCCAGGAAGCTTTGGGTCCAAGCTGTCTGCGGTCTCTACAGCATGACCAACTGCGGACTCTGAGGAGCAGAAACAGTCCCCAAGGCAGTACCTGGTAACCTCAGCAGGAAGTGTCCTGAGCACCCTCCTGGGAGAGGAGTGGCCTGACAGTGCGGGCAGGAGCAGGAGCATCTGCAGCAGGCAGGGCTCAGTCATCCAGGTAGTAGTCCAGCTTGGTGAACACAGTCTTGCAGCCCTTGTCGGAGAAGACTCTCTCCTCCTTGGGGAAGAAGGTCATCTCTTCGGCCACTTTGCTTATAATGTCCTCATCTACTTCATAACCACGGGACTGCATCTCAACTCTGATGCACATTTTCAGGTGCTTATACTCCAGGGGCAGGAAGGGGACAAAATAATCAATGAGGTTCCGGTCAATGAGGCTGCTGTGCCAGAAGCCACCTGGGAAATAGACAAGAAGGAGCCACTCGATACTTATCTGTCCATCCGACATAGTGTCCAGTGGGGACCGCCCCGTCTCCACACAGTGAGGGAGATACAGGAGCTGGGACCTGTCTACAAACACTGCCCTGTGAGGCAGGGTGACAAAGGGACACCTCTGGGCTAGAGAGATGGCTCAGCAGTGAAGGCTTGCTGCTCCTTGCAGAGGACCTGAGTTGGGTCCCAATACTCACCAGAGTGCTCATAACCACATGTAACTCTGGGTCCAGTCGATGCAACTCCCCCTCTGGACACCCACATGCACACACATACAGCAAAGACACACACAGACAGAAATGAAAACCACAAGCTTTAAAGGGACACTAGTGCTGTGGGCTTGGAAAGGCCTCCTCCAGTCACCTTAGAGATGGGAGGTGGGCTAGAGGGACACATGTGCCACACTGTGTGCTGGGATCCAGGCAGTGGTGAGGAGTGGATGCACAGGTTGGAAGAGGCGTGAAAAAGATAAGGGAGGGGTACCCCCAGAGACAAACTGCACCAGTCAATCCATCTAGAAAACGAGCTTCAGCAGCTGGACCGGCAATTAAGGAGTTCACTGCTGCTGCCAGTGCCCACACCACACAGAGCTTTCTGAAAGCAATACCTAGACTCCCTTGGGTGCTAATGTGTGCAGTCAAGGCTGTGTACCTCAAGGGTCTGGACTCTGACAAATGCTTCCCTGCAAAAATCTAGCTCTGCATGGCTCAGCCTCCCAGTACTGAGAACACTTGACTCAGCATCTGCTGGATGCCCAAAAGCTCATGACATGTCTTTGTGTCCTGGCTCCCAAGGCAAGCTGTGTAGAGAGCCCAAGGTATATGTACTCAGTTCCCAAAGGAGCCCTACACTCTGACTGTACTCAGTGAGGACCCTGTCCGTGGCCATAGCAAAGAACAAAACTGGCCAGGCGGTTGGTAGTGTGTGCCTTTAATCCCAGCACTTGGGAGGCAGAGGCAGGTGGATCTCTGTGAGTTCGATGCCAGCCCAGTCCACAGAGCGAGCTCCGGGACAGGCCCCAAAGCCACAGAGAAACTCTGTCTCAAATCATCCCCCCTTCCCAAGAGAAAAGAGCAAACCTGACTGTAAGCAGCTGTCTTGAAGAGTTACTCTGTACCAGGTGCACACGGAGCCCTGGGATTGTAGCCGGGTGCAACTGGCCTGGCTGGGGAGGAGACCCCAGCACAGCCTGAATGACAGGACCCAACCACCTGACCCACCAAGTGCTCAGCAGAACCAGTAGACTTCAGATGGTTACAGAGCCTTAAACACTAGGTGGGCTGGGGTATCACTTAGTGGTAGGCACTTATGTGGCATGTCTGAGTCCCTGGGTTCGAATTTGAACATCATAAAAGTAAAAACATCCATATACTGCCAACTCAGATGTGTGTCCTGAGTGAAATGTCTCCTCCCAGCCAGGACACCTCAAACTCATGTACCCCCTAAGACTGCTCTTCTGTCCACCCCAGCATTGCTGTCAGATGTCTTGACTGTCTATCCCGGCTACAGCCCTGCGGGAGGTCCTCTCTACCTTCAACACAGTGCTCTGATGCATTGCTGCCACATCGATCTGTATTTCCTGTTGTGTGTAGTCATCCTTTTGAGCATGAAGAAAGACTTTTAACATTCAACAAAATGTTCGTCTTTCCTCAGTCGTCTTCCCTTTTGTCAGGGACAGGAGAACACACTGTTCCAGTCAGCTAACTTGATTCAGATTTCTCGGTGAACACGTTTCCAAGGAGGAAAGCTCAACAACCCGAGACCAGCAAAGACCAGGTGAGACAGCCTGTGAGTCACCCTCATGGCTGTCTGCCTCCTGAGGTTCAAGGCCAAAGGTTGTATGACAGTAGCTGGAGAAGCAGCTGAGCTGAAAGGCTCTGAGTGCAGGATGGAGTGCGACACAGGCTGTAAGAGGCTGCACCGAGCCTCGGTGTCCTGTGTAAAGAACAACAACAGGCATCCATCTGCTCCACGGGGCAACAGGGTAGACTGAAGCAAACTGAAGCAAACAAGCAGGCCAAGTGTCTGAGTGTCTGGTACAGCGGCAAGGCCCAGCTATGCCTGGGCAGAGACCTAGTGTACCGCAAAGGGAGAGGCTTTACCCAGTTCCCAGACTCCATGCAGTCACACAGAGGCCTTCTCCTGGCTCAACTACCTGCTTTTCCTCTACAAGGAATGAAGAGCAAACCCTGTCTCAACCAGGTATCAATGGTGTAGTTCAACTTCGGAGTTTATAAGATCTGCAGCTTGTTAGCGGATTTCACTCAGAGAGTCGGCCGGCCCAGGGGAACAGTGAGGCTACATTAAATTTAGCTCCTAGGCTGGAAAGACTCCTAGGGCTAGGAGTCGGGTTCTTGAAGGATGGCTATACTTACTGTTCTTGTTATTGAAGACTGACACGGACAGGGCGTGCTCCATGTCTCTGAGCTTGATGTCTTCCCTCTGCTTCCCGCTTTTCCAGAAATCCAAAGCCACATCTGTGATCCTTTCTGCCCCCGCATTGCTGCAGAAATAATTGCACCAAGGAGGGGCTGCACTTCTCCCCAAGCCCCCAGGTCCAGGTGCAAGGGTCTCCCACCATATCCCAGCCACAGCCTCACCTGAGGAAGATGAAGATGGCCTTCTGATAGGAGACATCATCAACCACATCATAGTAGTCTAGGAAAGGCTTAATGGCATCAATGAGGCCTGCGTGCATCTTGTCCATCTCATCAAAGATGAAGATGGACCGAGCACAGGCGCTCACGTTGCCTCGAATCCACATCTGTAGCTGGTCCTGAAGGACAAGAGGGCCCATTTAGAGTTCTAGTGGGTACACTTGTATCAGCTTTAGGTTTGTCTTTCTGTGCAGCTCTACCCAGCGCCTCAATAGTACTAAGCAAGCCCTCTACCGGAGCCACGCCCAGGCCCTCAGAACAACTTTACCCCGAGGACAATGGCTGTGCCTCTGGAGCACTGTGCTATGAGCATTACTCTCTTTCTCTCCCTCTCCCTCTCCCTCTCCCTCTCTCTCTCTCTCTCTCTCTCTCTCTCTCTCTCTCTCTCACACACACACACACACACACACCCCTATCCCTCACAATCACTTCGTGTATGAGTAGCATCATAACCACGCCACACTGGGTGCAGAGCCCTTGAGCAGCTTGCCAGAGACAATATAATTAAGCTGGGGCAAACTGGGATCAATCCAGCCCCGCCCTATGCCAAAGCTCCAGGTTTGTGACATCACATTGCAACCACACTGATGCTGTTGTCAGCCAGGCGCGAGCTCTGTCCTCACAATGGCAATGTCACATGGATCCTGTGTGGGAAAATCTCTTGGTAAGAGGCAGAAACCCACATCCCTTACTCCTCAGTCCAGTGTGGAGAAGCTCTGACTCACAGGTGGGAAAACAGTGCACAGGGCCTTCTGGAGGGAGTCTGGACTTGAGCGCTCAGCATTCGGGAGGACGTGATGAGACTTCTGAACTAAATCTGCCTAGCTAGGTACAGACCATAAGAACACATCTGAGATGGACTTGGTGACATGCCTCCGTGGCCCCAGCTGAGACAGAGCAAGAGTTCCAGCCCGGGGTGGGAGGAAGGTTTACTGGGTACAGGGCCTGCCTTACAGACACCCTCGAGAGGAAGTCAGTCGTGGCAAAGACAGGATCTTTGGGGTTTGCCTATCTCAGTGAGAGACCCTGTATCAAAAAAAGTGGACAGATCCTGAGGAACACCACCAGAGATAGACCTATGACCCCCATGCTCACACATGCTCACAAGTACACATAAACACACAAAATTTAAAAACAAACTAAACTAAAATAATAATAATAAACAAGCTAAACTAAAATAACGGAGTTCAGGGCCAGCCTAGGCTACAACAATGAACACACGGGTGCAGCTGTCTCAAAAAAAAAAATTTTATTTGGTGTTTTGGTGGCCAAATACCAAAACTGATAGCAGGGTCTCACTCATGCTAGGTCAGTTACATACTAAGAATTTTCCATTTCCAGAATTTTCCTCAGAAAATTGAGCCCAAATTCTCCATCTCTGCAGCCATTTGCATTGTCCCAAGGTGAGGTGGGGAAGCAGCTATGCACTTTTCTACAGAACAGCTAGTGTTAGCAGCTTCTGTTTGGGGGTTTTCCCTTGGCTCCCGTGACCATGGTTATAGTATCCATTTGTTTCTAATGCAAGCGGCAAATCTGCAGGGATGGACCACCTGACCACCTTCCCCTTAGAGCAGTGATTCTCAACCTCTGGGTCTCAAACCCTTTGGGGTCAAATGACCCTTTCACAGAGGCTGGAGAGCAGACATCCTGCATATCAGATATTTATATTATGATTTAACAGTAGCAAAAATTACAGTTATGAAGTAGCAACAAAATAAAATTGTGGTTGGGAGTCCCTACAACATGTGGTTAAAGGGTCGCAGCATTAGGAAGGTAGAGGAACCTTCAGAGACCCCAAGTGGCCTGCTAACACCATGGGACAGGTGACCATCTACACAGAACTCACTCAGTTGTTAGAACCCAACAGACAAGGTTTGCCCAGTCTCCTACCAGAACAACAGACTGCAGGGCACTACAGCAAGACACAGCTCTAAGCACTGCCCACGAACACTTTAACCCGCCTCCCGAAAGCCCCTGTACAAATGCTACTGTACAAATGCCCCTGTACAAATGCTACTGGGCCGTTTTTTTCTTTCTCCCTCCATTTGTCCTCTCCTTGTCTGCTTTCAAACAGAGGCTCCCTCCATTGTGTAGCCCAGACTAGCCTCAAACGTGTGGTCCTCCTGCCTCAGCCTGCTGGCAATACAGGTGAGCACAACACACCCAGCTGATCACAGGCACAGGCTAAACAATCTGCCCCAGCCACACAGTCATGGTGACCCCGATGTTTAACAGAAGGGGGGTACACATAAGCAAGGGTGAAACACATTCTGTAACAAATGCGTGCTCCTCAGGAAGGCTGGCTGACAGTCCCCATGCTCCACAGCTGCAGGGAGGGCGGGTCAGGACCTGAGTTCAGGTGTGGACTGTTAGCCAGCATTAAACTCCAAAAGCAGGCTGCAACAGCTGAGTCCAAACAGACTTAGACCTCCGCATTTCCTTTCCATGATATGGATGGGACCTGAAGACCCTGATGGTGGACTTGATTATGTCCCCATCTGACCACAGCCAAGTGCTACTGAGCCTAGAGGTCACCGATAAACCTTTAGTGGTCTAATGGCTCGATGTAACACAAACCCTCAGTAACTTACATATCCACTACCACTCCTGCTGCGGGGGTGGGGATAGGGGAGTGGGGGGGTGAGGGGGTGGGAGGAGAGAGGGGAGAGGAAGGGGCAGGGTCCGGGTATGGGCAAGTGCTCTACCCTGGGCTACCCCAGCCCTGGATAGTTCCCTTTGAAACACAGTACCGCACTGCACGAGCAATCCTCAATTGTAGTTCGCTCTCTCTGCCTCCAGAACAGCTGATGTAACCACAGCTAGCTCTGTCCACACCTTTTAAAGAGGAACTCACATACAAAGAGCCATATTGAGGCTCACTCGCTGACGTGGAATTCCTACATCCCGTCCCAGACAGAGAAACCCAAACCCGGGTCATCCACGAAGGCGGCCAACTTATGCTCTTGCCTTATACAGGGTGATGTTGGAGGCGTGGGGGAAGTGCAGCGTGGCCACAAACAGGTGCACATAGTCACTGTTGAGTCCACCCTCGTAAATATTCTCTGCAATGATCTTGCTGACGAAGTTTTTGCCAGTGCCTGTCCAGCCGTGCAGGGAGAGGGTAAGGGGCTTCTTGGGCTTCGGGTTGCTTAGGAAACCAGACACAGCGTTTAAGATGACTTTCTTTGCAAGATGCTGTCCAAAGAGTTTGTTATCCAGATCCTTCTGCAGCGCTGGGGATGGAAAGATCACTCTGGTCAGGAGAGACGCAAGTAGGCAAAATGCAGCCCCATTCCCAGACTGTCAGAGCCCGCGGAGCCTGGTTTGAAAAAGGACCCTGCTGCCGAGAACCCTGCACTTCCGAAGGCCTGGGTTTGGGAATGTTCCCCAAAGCCGAGCGGAAGAGACGCGGTGAAGCCGCCCCGGTGAGCCCCAAGCAGGGCTGACACCCTACCCTGCGCTCGGCAACTCATCTCCCAGGCCTCGGGCCAAAGTCTGGCCTGACCGCGGCGCCATCCCCCGGCCGCAGTGCCCAACCCTGGTGCCCGCCTACCCTCTCGGCTAAGGCTCCGCTTCTGGCCGCAGCACTCGGTAAAGAGGCAGTAGAGGCGCGGGTAGGAGATGTAGCCGGTGAGTACGCCGGCCAGGGCCAGGCCCAGGCTGATGGGCTCCACCGCACGAACCGCGAACGGCGCCAGCAGCAGCAGGGCCACTACGGCCCGGCCCAGCTTCATGCCCGGACCCGCGCCGCTTGCGCGTCCCAGCGCCCACCGTACCCCACGCACCGCCCAACGCGCGTTTCCGGTTCCTGCCTGTGGGGCCGCCCTCTTTGTCTTGGTCAGTCCGTCCCCCGACGCTAGCGAATGCCATCTTTGTTAAGGGCAAACCCCTTTCTGGGCCGATCCTTGGTAGGAATCAGGTGGTGATTGGTTCCCCCACCCTCATCAGATAACAGAATGTTTTAGAACAGTTTTTAAAAAATGACACGTGCATCTACATGCACAAAGTGCACATAAACTCATGTAGGAATACACATAATACATAAAGGAATAAATGAGAATATGAGAATAATATAGTGAGTTTCCATATGACACCCCACCCCCACCCCTGGTTCCCTATTATTAAAATCTGATATTTGGTGTGGTGAGCGCCTTTAATCCCAGCACTCAAGAAGCAGAGGGAGGCGGATCTGTATGAGTTTGAGGCCAGCCAAAAATACACAGTGGACTCTGTCTCAAAAAAAAAAAACAAAAAATTAAAAAAAAAAACTGATATTTGAGGACTGGGTATTGTGGTACACACCTTCAATCCTGGTACTCTGGGAGGCAGATGTAGGTGGAATTCTGTGAGTTTGAGCCACCCTGACCCACACAGAAAAATTCTAGGAGCAGCTGGGGCTACATAATGAAATACCCATCTCAAAAGAAATAAAAGTTTGACATCTGTATATTATACTTGATAAAATCCATGAACCACTATGTTAATTAAAGCCCATAGTTTACCCAGTTTCTTTTCTTTTTTTCTTTTTGGCTTTTCAAGATAGGGCTTCTCTGTGTAGCTTTGGAGCCTGTCCTGGAACTGACTCTGTAGACCAGGCTGGTCTCAAACTCACAGAAATCCACCTGCTTCTGCCTCATGAGCACTGGGATTAAAGGTGTACACCACCACCACCCGGCTCACCCTGTTTTTTTATGTAGGGAACCCATCCAGCTCCCCACAATGCTGACTTCCCAGCTCCTCTTGGATGCCTCTGACATTTGCCTTGTTTTAAGGAACACAAAACACTTGGGGGATGCTAGGGTGATCCCCAGGGTCTCACATATTGTAGGCAAATATCCTGGAGCTACATGTCAGGCTTTTGTTTCTTGACTGATTTTGTTTGAAATTTTCTTTGGAGTTAGGGAACAAAGTGGGTACTAGGACTTGAATTCGTGTCTGTACAAGAACGGCACTCTTGTTGGCCTCTGACTTTGTTCTGAGGAGAAATCTTTATAACTACTCCAGACTATCTTTCAGCTTGCTATATCATGCAGCTGCTTTTGAACTTGTGATCATCCTGCCTCACCTCCTTAGGTCTGGGATATAGGCCTGGCTTTTTGTTGTTGTCATTACTGGGGATTGAACCTTGGGCCCTTAGCTTGTAGACTATACCACTGAGTTATACCTCATCCTGAAACACCTTTGTAGATTGTTCCTCTCCTGGAATCTGAGGGGTTTTCTCATCATTAGACTGAGGGACTGCCAACATAAAGTGCTATTTCCACCGCAGCCTACCCAGGGGTATATTGTCAGCAATATGAGACAGCCCTAATTTGCTATCAATTACTACGATAAACATGACCAAAGTCTCTTACAGGAGAAAGGGGTTATTTCATCTTACAGGTATCATCACTAAGGGAAGCTGCCATTGTGAGCTGCCATGTGGGTGTTGGAAATTGAATCTGGGTCCTTTGGAAGAGCAGTAGCCACTAGAGCCATCTCTCCAGCCCCTCGGCCATCTTTCTTATACAGCCCAGGTCCACATGCCTAGAGATGGCACCACCCACAGGTGACTGGACCCTCCCACATCAATTAGTAATTAAGACCCCCCCCCCACACACACCGGGGGCGATTTCTCAGCTGAGGTTTCCTTTTCCCAGGTATGTCTAGGTGTGTCACTGACAAAAACAAATCAGTCTATGTGTTTTCCAACTGTGAGGTTCCATCTGGATCTCCCTCCTCTTTGGAAGGAAATCGGTGTGCAAGGCCCACACTTAGGCAGCAGAGAGTTAAGGTCAAATTTGTTGAGGGCAAAGTGTCTACAGGAATCACCTGTGCCAAGAATCATGGTGCTTGACTGTAATTCCAGGAGGTAAAGGTATGAGGTTCAAGGCCATTCTCAGCTATATATTAAGGTCAAGACCAATCTAGGCCCAAAGTGTGTGAGGGGGGGGAAGCAATGACAGGGTTTTTTTCTGTATAGCCCTGGCTGTCCTGGAACTCCCTCTGTATACCAGGCTAGCCTTGAACTGAGAGATTGGCCTATCTGCTTCCTAGGAGCTGAGATTAAAGGTGTAGGACACCATGCCCTACCCCCCATTTTTTTTTTTTTTTAAAAAACCCGAGGCTGTCCTCGTTATGAGTGGAGAATGAATACCAAGCTGTTTTCTGTGGTAACGTTATGCACAAGTTCCTGGTCCTCAAATGAATTCACAGAGCCGGATGGATTTCCGATGCAAATTACATGAAGAATTTTAATTTAAACTCGAGTTTGGACCACATCTCCAGCACACCAAAGCGGTGGGTGAGGAAAGTGAAGGTTCAAACCCCGAGAAGAGGCAAATTTTTAAAGGGGGAATGCCGTCATCAGGGAGTTTGAGTCCTGTCATTGGGGATTGGGTGAGGAGTACACAAGATAAGGTAGTTTCTGAACCCATTGGTCAGTTCTTGGGCGCAAAAACCTAACAAAGAGCCATAAATAACTGACAAGGTATCTTCAAAGACAGGATGTCTTCCAAGAACATCTGGACCTTGTTAAATTTTACGGCCCTGGTCCCTATCTTCTAAATTGGCCATTTTTCGAGTATCTGTTCAAATTTCTGCTATCACAGCACATTTGTGGAGCTGAGATCGCCCACCCCCCAGCTTGTTATACGGCTTAAGATGACACCCCTTCTTTAAAATGGAGTTTGCAAGGTCAGGTCCTCACAGTGACAGACCCAGGACTAACAGGCAAACACTGCCAAGTGAACCACACCTCCAGGCCCTTTTTTATTTTGGTTACTAGATGACCCAGCTGGTCGCATAGGCTCCTCTGACATATACCCAACTCCTGAGATCTGAAAATCCTGTTGGTGGAAGTGTAACAGGCCCCCAGACCTTAGCACAACTGACTCCATGGTAGAAGTACCATTCAGGCCATAAAACTCAGCACATAGATAGCCCCACCTGCCAAAATAAGTAAGACCTTACGGTCAAACTCCATAGTTCTGGGAAACCAACCTTGCTTTTTGGCTTCTGTAGTACTGCTTCGTTCTTGTTAATCTGGGACATGGTTTTGGTGCTTAAAAGCTCCCGAGAAAGGCTCAGGGCTATGCTGGGATCCTGACACCTAGTGTAGTCGCCAGCCAGGTGATAAGGACTGTCTTTTGGCTTAAATCTGCATCTGAGCAGTCTTCTATGGTGGATACTCCATAACAAGACTCATGACAAACACGAAAGTTGGGGCCAGTTTGTACTTAATGATTAAGTTCTAAAAGCTAAGACATGCAACTTTTCATGTGTTTATTTGCCTATCTCATTATGAGGCCTAGATGGTCCACAGCTCAGAGATCATCTGTCTCTGCTTCCTGAGTGCTGGGCTTAAAAGGCTTGTGCCATGCCAGGCTTTCCTTTTTTCTTTTTTTGCTTGTTTTGCTTATTTAAGACAGGGTTTCTCCGTGTAGCCCTGACTGTCCTGGAACCCGCTCTGTAGATCAGGCTGGCCCAGAATTGGAGATCTGCCTAGGGGACTGGAGAGATGGCTCAGCGGTTAAGAGAATTGCCTGCTCTTCCAAAGGACCCGAGTTCAATTCCCAGCAACCACATGGTGGCTCACAACCATCTGTAATGGGGTCTGGGGGCCTCTTCTATCCTGCAGGCATATATGCAAACAGAATACTGTATCCATAACAAATAAATAAATATTAAAAAAAGAGAGAGATCTGCCTGACTCTGCTTTTTCTTCTTAATCAAAATAACTTTGTGGTCTGTAAGAGTCAGGGAATGCCAGCGTATCTGAACCACCCTCCTTTTTCTGCTGTGAACTGGACACTCTAAATCAGGTCAGATGTGGTTCTCTTCTCTTCTCTTCTCTTCTCTTCTCTTCTCTTCTCTTCTCTTCTCTTCTCTTCTCTCCTCTTCTCTCCCTCTCTTTCCTGAGATATGGTCTCTCCTGGTTGTCCTGAAATCACTATGTAGCCTAGGCAGATTCGAATTCATGGAGATCCCCTTGCCTCTGCCTCCTGAGTGCTGGGATTAAAAGAATGTGCCACCATACCCAGCAAAGACAGATGTACTTTGCAACCTCATTTCAAATAGTGAAGGAAACCATGGCTGTTTATATAACCCCAAAACACTGGAGAAATAGACTGGAGAAAATGGCTCAGTAGTTAAGAACACAAAGTTAGGAATCCAGCCTGGGTTAGATTCTTAGCTTGAATATGGTGGCTCTCGAGCATGGATAACTACAATTCCAGGATAGCTAACACCCTCCTCTGGCCTCCAGAGGCGCTGGATGCACACACATGGCACACAGAAATACGTGAAGACCAACAACCAAATACATAAATAAATCTTAAACAAAACAAACAAACCCACAGTGAACACAGCTAGTTCTTCCTGAGACAGGACAAAATTACAAGAAAGGCTACATATTTACAAACAATTTAATAACACTCTCGATATTGTCCCAGGTAAGAAACAACATAGACATAGATACATTGTTTTCTTTTGAAAGTTACAAAGCTAATGTTCTAAAATGCCAGGCAGGTGTGGTGGGGGCCTCTAAAATCCCAGGAGGGAAGAAGAGGGAACTCAGGGTCAGCCTGGGATACAAGGGGAGGCACAGTCTTCAACCCAAAGCCAAAACAGAAATTCAGCAGGTAAGCAGAAGTGCCGTTGGATGGGGAACCCCAATAACTAGCAAGCGGGTTCTATGCAGGGCACTGTTTGCACTGGGACAAGTGCGAGTGTGTGCGCATGTGTGCTATCCACCCCCTCCATCCCGGCTCATCTTCTTGAACTTCTCGCTGTGTGTACATGCTGTCCACTCCCTACCGCTGCAGCCTCAGTAGCGCCTGTTCATCTTCTTGAACTTCTCGTAGTGGTAGTCATCTGTGGCCTTCTCGTTAGCAGGACGCTTGCGGTTGGGAGGGGACCCTGAGGAGAACAAAGGCTGCCTGTCATGGCAGAAGCAGCAGAGACTACCGTTCCAAGGTGAGGACCTGGCTGGAGTCAACCATGACAACAGCCCCAGCACCGAGGGCAGTAGACACCGAGGCGACCCTTGCTACACTCCTCTTCTTTACTGCTAGTTCTGCTCTTCCCTTTCCGAAACCTTCAAACTCCGTCTCTCCCAGCTTCACAGTTTGGGGGCCCCAGAGCAAGCACTGGGCTGCCTCTACCCCCTCTTCATTACCACGGCAGAACCACAGCTTGGAAAGGGGAGGTACACGGCCATGGTCCTTGGCAGGGCTTGAGCACCGCCCGGCCTACACAACTCTGTCTTCACAGGCCACTTCAGTGCCACCCAGGGCTGTAACTCACGTTCAGGCTCTGGCTTCTCAGTGTCACCCACTCGCAAGGGCCGGGCTTTGGGCTCTTCTTTGTTTCTTCGAATAGGTGCATTGAGCTCCTCGTGATAAACTGAACAGAGAAAGAACAGGGACTATGAGGTGGGGTAGCGCTCCTAGGAGACTCACAGGGTGTGGGGGCAGGCACGGCACTCACAGCGATTGTGCTGGACATAGTTCACGGCCATGTTGGTAGGCACGAACGATGTCTCGCTATCCTTCTTCTTGTTCTGCTGCTCAGCCAGTAGCCGGGCCTTGGCGTCCTCCGTGGAAATGATATTTTTTATTTTAGCACTATGGACAGAGAAAGAGCCACAGCTCATACGAGGTCATTACACCTTTGGAACTGACTGATGGGGCTGCTCCCTCCTACTGCACAAGGAGAAGCATCTATCCCAGAGCGCAGAGCTCTACAGTGTGCCAGGCTGCTTCAGGCCTTTCCTTCTTTCCTTTTTGAGTTTTTAAAGACAGGGGTCCCTGTGTAGACCTAGAACTTGATCTGTTGACCAGGCTGGCCTTGAACTCACAGAGATCCACTCGCTCCTGTCCCTCGAGTGCTGGTATTAAAGGTGTGTGTCGCATGGCTCCTTTTTGTTTTTAAGACGAGGTTCCTACAAAGCCCCAGTTGCCCTGGAACTCAAGATCCAACCCCTCTCGTCTCAGCCTCCCCAGGGTTCAGATACCAGTGTGTGCCACCCTTCCTGGGCTGACCCTGTGGTCACACTGGTATGGAAAACTCAGGGCCATGGGAGAACAGACGTGTTCTCTCTTGGATAAGGAGAAAACCTTGGAGCCTGGCAGTGGTGCTGCACACCTTTAACCATAGCACTCAGAGGCAGGGGGATCTCTGATTGCGAGGCCAGCCTGGTCTACAGTGAGTTCTAGGACAGACAGAGCTGTCTCAAAAAACAAACAAAAAACCAAAAAGTAAATCTCAGGCTGGGCATGCAGCTCAGTGGCAGAGCACTTACCTAGCACTGGGAGGTCCTAGTTCAAATCCACAGGAGTGCACATGCACACACACCACACACTAGAATTCATGTCCCACAAAACTGAAACGGGCTCCCCTAAGGTTCAACGCTTGCCAGACCAGAGAGACCAGAGCCCACAATCCTCCTAACACTTCATACTAAGCAATGAAGCTCTGACCACAGTATTTGTTTCTTTGCAGGTGAAGGCTCACAGAGGAGGTGTGGACCAGCCTTTTACACAGCCCTTGATGGAAATAAACAGAAAGGAGTGGCTGAGGAGAAGAGGTCAGGGGCCCTTCAGTCTCTTCAGCCACTGGGACCAGATGTAAGAAACCTCCAGAGACAACTTGCCTGAGAGAACTTGTCTGTAGGTCTCCAAGGAGTTTGAGAAGGGTCTTCATAAAGTTAGTGAGCACACGTGTGCATCATATGAGCGTGCATGGGAAGGCCAGAGGACACCCTCACATACAGTCCATCAGGAGCCACGCACCTCATTGGAATTAGGGCCTCTCACTGACCTGGAGTTCACTAAGTAGGCTAGGCTGCCTGAGCAATGACCCGCCAGTCTCCACCTTCCCACTGTCCCCCGCTATACCTGGCTTTTCTGGCATGGGTTCTGGGGATCAGATCGAAGTCCTCACGCTTACGATGACAAGTCCTTTACCACTTCCCAGCTTCCTGTAACTCCTAGGAACACTAGGCAAGTGCTGTGTGGTTCGTCTGTGTAACTGCTCACTGGGAAGTCGGGCAGGGGCAAAGGGTGGGGAGACGTACTCTATACCCAGGTCCACCTCGGGGATGCCGCTCAGCATCTGGTTGGACAGCATCTCCTCGGTCTTCTTGGCAGATGAGACGCGGATGTTCTCTGGCAGTTCATAGAGGCAGTCCTCAGCATTCTTGGGCTTGGCCTTCTGTTCCTCCTGCTCCACAATCCCCTTCCTCTTCTTCAGCTCTGTCTCAATGTACTTCATCCTGAGAGAGGACCACAGGCTCAGGGGGCCGGAAAGGCTACAACAGGCACCTGCCAATTCACATTTGTTAACGAAGAACTTTTTACATTCTATTTTATGTATCTATGTACTTGTGAGAGCATGTGTACCAGAACACATGTGGAGGTCAGAGGACAATGTGTGGGAGTTGAGTCTCTCCTCCCACCATGTGGATCCTGGAGACTGAACACAGACACAAGGCTGGTGGCAGATGACTTTACCCATCGACCCATCCCATCTATCAATATGGAGAAAATGTTTTTGAAGACAGGTTCTCAGTATGAAGCCCTGGCTAGCCTCGAACTCTTATGTAGACCAGGCTGGCCTTGAATTCAGAGATCTGCCTGCCTCTACTTCTCAAGAGTTGGGATTAAATTCATGTGTCAACATGCCTGTCTCCAGTGAAGAAATTATCAGTTCATGGAGAATTAAGAAAAATAAAATACCTGGAGGTTGTTTTTGACATAGTTTTACACTGTGTGGCCTAAATGGTCTCAAATTTGAGATCCTCCTGCCTCAGCCTCCTTGGTGTTAGAATTATAGGTGTGTGCTGCCACCCCCAGAGTTAATTCGGATTTATCAAGATAAAGGAAAAGAGGGAATTCCTGCGTGGGTAGGGCTCAAGAGGGAGACTCTGCAACCACGTTTCCAAGGCCTTGGAGGAAAAGAAGTGCCATGACAGGCCTTGTGTGTTTTGAGGAAACATCACTAGTTAAAAAAAAAAAAAATCCAAGGGCTGAGGATGTACTGTAGCATCTGTCCCATAAGAGGAAGGAAGAAAGGAGAATAGGAGGAGGAGGGGGGTGGATAAATANGCCGGCCGCGGCCCCCTCCCCCCGGTGAATCCCAACCCCCCCCCCCCCCCCCCCGCTTTTTTCTGATAGGGTTTCTCTGTGTAGCTTTGGACCCTGTCCTGGAACTCGCTCTCTAGACTATGCTGGCCTCAAACTCACAAAGATCCACCTACCCCTTCCTCCCTCATGCTGGGATTAAAGGCGTGTACCACCACCCACCGGCTTTAAAAGGACTTATAAGAGGCTTGCAAAGCTCTAAGCCTGAGAAATTGGGAGAGCATAGCTAAGAAAACATGTGACTAGACATTTTGACCGTCTGGCTGGGGCCCAACTCCAGTGCTTAGACACATCAAGACACACTGTTACCTACATGTCTGCATCCTCATCTCTCCGGTTAGTTTCTGCAGAAAAGGACGTCCCCAGGTGCAGGTCCTCCTCTTCACTGACCCTGAGAGCAGGGAGAAGATCACATTCATTGAAGTCAAGTTATACCAGATAACTCAAATACAACATAAACACATGAAAACATACGACATGGTATGGTATATAACGAGAAAAAAACCTTACACACAATACAAACAAACCGGTGGTGGCAGCGTTTAGACTTAGGGGATGGGTGCACGCTTTCTTCTGAAAACTTTTATACTAGGTAGTTCCTGTGTATGCACGTGCAGAGGTTCTGTCAGGACGCCCCCCTTTGTCTCTTGAGATGGGCTCTTACTAGACAAGTTGGCCCCCAGGTCCCAAGGATTCACTGCCTGCACTCCCTAATGTAGGGGTTACAGACACAGGCCGCCAAACTTGGGTTTTAAGTGTCACAGGGATCTCAACTCAGGCCCTCCACTTTACTCACTATGCCATCTCCCCAGTTCCTGAAACACATTTACTTTTCTCTCTTTTTCAGAGAGGGTCTTATCCAGCCCGGGATGGCCTTGAACTCTTGATCCTCCCGCTTCCATTTACTGAGTGCTGGGGTTCTCCGTGATTATTTTTTTTGGTGGGAGCCATACTGTCACCCCTGGGAATGGTGCATAAATGTTTTGCAGATGGAGTTCCTTATAGCATGGCCCTCTGGAAGGACCTGTGGGAGATGCTGTAGAACCCTGCGCTGGTCCCAGGGAGCTCATGGGCTGCAGGCCTCTCTCACTCTCCCAAGGCTTATTCCTATGGCGACTCTTAGTTTTGCTTTGTCAGTTGTGTGACTGTAGCTGAGTTTTCTGGGAACAAAAGCTGATAATTTTTCTAAAAATCTCTACAAGGAAATTAAGCCTCTCTGTAATCATTCACAGAAACCAGTTCCTCCTGTTGCCCCTGCCGCCTTGGCAGTCATTCTGAGTAAGCAGGAAGAACTCACTAAGGTTAATGATTCTTGCTTACTTAACTATCCTAAAAAAGAGATAACAATGTTCCAAAGAACTTAAGAACTTGGGAGATGGTTTCTTAAAAGATGGTATTAAAAACTTATAGGAACATATAAGGGGGGCTGGAGAGGTGGCTCAGTGGTTAAGAGCACTGGCTGCTCTTCCAGAGGTCCTGACTTCAATTCCCAGCCACCATATGATAGCTCACAACTGTAATGAGATCTGGTGCCCTCATCTGGTGTGAAGGTAACCATGCAGGCAAAACACTGTATATATAATAAATAATCTTAAAAAAAAAATAAGGAAAAGAGAAAGGACATAAGGAATTAGAAGATCAAGCATCTCTCTGGTGCCAGGATGTTAACAGTTAAATAATTTTTCAGTTAAAACTCCCACCCAGTTCCCTTGGAAGTAAAAGTTCTCGTAGAAACTGCCAGGAAGAATATAAACTTGGTCCCAACAGTTAAAGAGTTAGCTAATTACCATTTTGAGAATTTATAAAGAATAGTATTACAATTGTTGTCCACATAAAAGTGATATGCATATTATTTAGAAATTGACTTACATTTGAAAATAATATCTAGGTATGACATTATACTCAGCTGATTACAAAAATATAAAAGTATCACAATGTTAAGGGTTAAACATAGGGCTTGAGTCTCTTTTGTAACTGCAGGTTTGCTGCCGGCTAGGGCACAGTATAAATAAGATGTGCCTGGCTAGACATTTGGCTTGCAATATAAATATTAATGATATGGGGTACAGGTCAGTGATGTCAAGGGAGTGGGGAAGAGGAAAAGAAACTAAAGTGGGTAAATGTCAATGATTCTTGGGAAATGATTAAACAGAAATATATTGAAACTGCTCATGCATTAGAGCTTGTATAAATAAGAACGGCTTGAGCTATTCTGAGCCATCTGTTTGAAAGACAACCAGTTCATTTTCATCAACTTCATACCTCAGTCCTACGGCCCAGAACCCTGGACTCAGGCAATTTTTGTAACTAGATTTCATACAAAGGGTGCCCAAGTTGAAATAATAAACTAGGCCCGTTTGCAAAAGGATTCTTCTCTCTTGGCTCTCAGCCCTCCACTGGAGCTGTTTCTAATTACTGTGCCCCAGGCACAGCACAGAGGCTGCAACCTCTGTGCAGGGCGTCCCAGCAGCCCTGCCCTCCCTGCCTGCTCAGGAAGGCGACAGTGTGTTCGCACCCAGTTCCCTCCACTTACTTATCTTTGCCCCTCTCCTTCAGCTTCTTCATGTCCACCATGCCCCCTGTCGTCATTTGGAAAGGGTCATCCTGCAAAAAGCACACCACTTAGAGGAAGCATCTAGAATGTAACAGCTGAGTTAGTGTGATCATCTGTGAGTATGCAGGCACATGTACACGTGTGCATACCTGAGAAGATCAGAGGTCAATGTTTTATGTTCTCAACCACTCTCCATCTTATTTTTTTCTTTTTGATTTTCTTTTAAAAATATTTTTTGGGCTGGAGAGATGACTCAGTGGTTAAGAGCATTGCCTGCTCTTCCAAAGGTCCTGAGTGCAATTCCCGGCAACCACATGGTGGCTCACAACCATCTGTAATGAGGTCTGGTGCCCTCTTCTGGCCTGCACACACACACACACACACACACACACACACAGAATATTGTATACATAAAAAATAAACATTTAAAAAAATATTTTTATTTATATTATTTATATGTATACAATATTCTGTAATTTTGTGTAATGGGCATCAGACCCCATTACAGATGGTTGTGAGCCACCATGTGGTTGCTGGGAATTGAACTCAGGACCTTTGGAGGAGCAGGCAACGCTCTTAACCTCTGAGCCATCTCTCCAGCCCTTCTTTTTGATTTTCAACAAATAAAAAATAAAAAAAATTTCTCTGTGTAGCTTTGAAGCTGTTCTGGAATTCATTCTGTAGCCCAGGTTGGCCTCGAACTCAGAAATCAGAGTGTTAAGATTAAAGCTATGTGCCACCACCACCAGCTTTTCTTACTTTGTATGTGTATGTGACCATGTGTGTTAGTTTTGTGTGTGGACAGTGTATATACATGTTTGTAAGTACCAATGTGTGGTTGTAGAGGCAAGAGCCCCAAGTTAGGCATCTGCTTCAACCTCTTTCCACCTTAAATATCTCAGACAGAGAACTTACTGATTTGGGTAGACTGGCTGGCCAGTCAGCTCTAGAGCTCCAACTGTCTCCACTCCACTCCTGCTAGGATTATGGATGTATGCCATCACATACAGCCTTTGTATGGGTACCAGGGGCCTGACTCAGGTCCCCATACTTAAGCAGCAAGAATGTCAACACCTTCCCCAGAGTCATCCCCCAGCCTCCGCCTCTCCAGTGCTCGGATTTATATATGTGCCACCACTCTCAGCTTTCCATGTAGGTGCCAGAGTTCCAAACCCGGATCCTTGTGCTTGCACAGCAGGCACTTTCGCTGAGCCATCTCTCTGGCATCATGGTTATATACCTTAGGAAGACACACTCACCACTAGAGTCGTCTCCTCTTGAACCTTCTCTCCCACCAGAAGGGCGGCAGCACTGAGCAAAAGAAAACAAAACACGCAAAGAGAATGACAGAGTCAAGAAGGAAATCAATGTGCTGGCTAGTTTGTCATCTGACATAAGCTAGAGTCATCTGGGAAGAGGAAAATTCAGTTGAGAAAATGCCTCCATCATGCTGGCCTGCAGACAAGCCCGTGGAGCACTTTCCTATTGACTGATGTGGGAGGGCCACTGTGTGCAGATCTCCCTTCCCTGGGTATGTGGACCCGTGCTGCATCAGCAGCCGAATGTCAACCTGGGAAGCAAGCCAGGAAGTAGTGCTCCTCCATGGTCTCCAGGTTCCGGCCATGACTTCCCCCAGTAACTGAAGGTGATCAAAACATGGACACCAAAGTTGTTTTTGGTCCTGGTCACAGCAACAGGAAGCAAACGGGGGCAGTCAGGTTTGTGGGCTGGAGCAAGTGGGGCAGCTAGTGCACCTTCCCGCACAGTCATCAGATAGCATTTGGTCTGGAACCCAGTATAAAAGTCTGCCGGTCAAGGAAACTAGAAGGGAAGACAAATGCCAGAGAACATGCACGGCAGCTGTAGCTGATGGTGAAGATTTACAAAATGACCTGGGAAGCACACTATCACTGACCTAGCCCCAACACTTTTATTATTTGATTTTTGAGATATGGTCTCATTAAGTTGCCCAAGCAGGCCTTAAATTTGTGACTGTCCCACTTCAGCCTCCCAAGTAGCTGGGATTACAGGCTTGTGCCACTAGGCCTGGCCTTGTTGTTGCGGAGACAAGGTTTCACTCTGCAGCCTGAGCTGGCATTAAACTCATGGTACTCCTACTATTTCATTCTCTTAAGGCTGGAATTACAGTTGTGAGTCACCACACCCACCTAGGCAATTCACTAACAAATTATAGTACATACCCTGGGTGCAGTGTTATGCAGCCTTCTACAAAGAGTTTCTGTAGTTGGGTGGTGGTGGCGGCAAGCCTTTAATCCCAGCACTTGGGAGGCAGAGACAGGCGGGTTTCTGTGAGTTCAAGGCCAGCCTGGTCTACAAGAGCTAGTTCCAGGACAGGCTCCAAAGCCACAGAAAAACCCTGTTTTGAAAAACAAACAAACAAACAAAAAAAGATTTTCTGGAACACATAATATGGCAGAAGCTCAATATCATGAGTTGAATTTTTAAAAGCAGTAGATATAAAATTGATTAAAATCTTCAAAAACTAAAAAGAAGCAGATGGGAAACATTAGATGCTAACAATGGTTACCACTGCATGGAAAGATTATGAATGTTATCTATCTACCTAAGGTTTTTATTTTGTTTTTGACATGAGTGCTCTGTCTGCATGTGTGCCTGCAGGCCAGAAGAGGGCATCAGATTCCATTATAGATGGTTGGGAGCCACCGTGTGGTTGCTGGGAACTGAACTTAGGACCTATTGAAGAGCAGTCAGTCCTTTTAACCGCTGAGCCATCTCTTTAGCCCATCAGGTTATTAAATATAGGGTCTTGCTATACAGGATCAGAGCCATGCAGCAACAACCTATTGTTTATTCCTTGAATATTGTCTAAGTTTTCAAAACTCTTATCTGTCAACACACTGTCAGTCACGACTCGTCGGTGCAATTAAAAACTCTAGTCAGTGACCTGGAGCAGACTCTGCGACCAACCAGGCTCAGGGCATGTGGCGATTAAACATTTGTAAAGAACGTTGGTCCCGTCTTTGATCAGTGGAAGGTATATGTCTAGAGAAAGAACTATGTCGAAGGAGAGATATGTAACTGAGACACTAGCTGGGAAGTGTCTGTGTCATCAATGACGCCGCCCCCACCCTCGTAGTACCCACCTCACCCCGTTTGGTCTCTTCCTTAAGTTCTGCACCTCTCGGGTTTCTTCAAGTTTCAACCTGGGGAGAAATGAATGAAAACAGTAAGGTACAGGCTAAGAGATCCTCTGCGGAACTCAAAGCCTAACTCAGCTACGAGGACATCCGTGTCCCTCAGCCGAGTCCCTAGCACGGTGCATCATCGGGACTCAGACCTATGCGAACCCGGAGCACCTCTCCCAGCTTCGCGGTCGAGGAAAAGTGGCCGTATCCCAGAAGCCTCTGAAAGACAACAACCCTGGCTCCCGATCAATGGTATCAGCGCGGTGGCAGCTAGCATCCAGTCCCAAGACTGTCTCCCTCTCCCGTGCCCTGCCACACACGTACCGAACCTCCTCTGATTCCTGCTCATCTTCCTCTGACTCAGAGTCAGCCCGCCTGCGGCGGAAAGTCTTCCCGGTGATTCGCATAGCGGCGCCAGATCTTCGGTACCAGCCGCGTAGTACAGGGAACCTCCTTCTCTTCCGGCGCGCAGAAATGTCGTCAGAGCGCCGGCTGGACGCAGACCCGCCTCCGGCTTGCTAGGCGGAGCCCCAGCCGCACAGCCACGAGCTCCCGACGCCGAAAAGCAAAGTCAGGTACGGCCGCGTGGCCACACCCACGGCCACGCCCCAGCGATGAGACCACGCTCGCCACCGGCGTGACAACCTTCGAACCACACGGCCACGCCCCCGCAGCAGGCCACTCCCCCTACTCCCGGCATGCACGGGCATTCAACACTCGCACGGCCACGCCCCCAGCACGCACGGATCCGCCCCCTAGGAGGCAGCGCCATGAACCCCGCCCCCGTCCTTGGCATAGGCTCTCCCGATTGGACGCCTGACGGCGAGGAGGCGGGGCACGGCAGGCAGAGCCTCAAGACTCTGCGCGGCGTCGCGGTGGGCGCGCTTGACTGACAGGCGGCGCGGTTGCGACGGCAGGTGAGTTTCGGACGGCTGCTGCCTGGTGCCGTGGGCTGGGCCGCTAGAACAGGGACGATCGCGCCGCCGCTGCGAACAGGGGAGGCCTGGCTTTGCGGGGCAGCCGCGACCTGGAGCGAAGTCTCCGCCGCCCACCCATCGACCGGCTCGTATGTCCGCCCCAAGTCCCCACGGCCCTGGCTTCTTCTTGGCAGGCCTCACGTCGCTCGGAAGGCCAGCGCGAGGCCACTCGTGCTCCGGGCCCCAGACTTGTAAAATTTATTCCTCACGGACAAAAGCTGAGTCCTTGGAGGGGGTGAATATCAGTCCCGGTGCCAACTGCCCGCCCCAGGGTGGCCTGCAGCCACTGGTCTCTAGGAAGGGTGCCACTGACGTTCAGCCGCTCCAAGGTGTGAGGCTGGGGACTGCCCTTCGAGAGCTCAGGGTGTCTCCTTTGGCCTGGAGGACTGTCGCTCTGCCCTATACACCTTCCACCCCCAAGATGTTGTGTGGGTAGTTAGCTTTGAGAGGTATCCATAAACACTTAGGAGATGGATAAGTGCATGCGTAATGGCTCACATGGGACTTTTAGGGACTCCTTAGTTACTAGCTTCCTCTGGAGCAAAGCACTTCTTACTGGACACTTAACTCTGTGGCAGGCACTGGGCTAAGCATTCTCTCCTGAAGTCTCCCGTCTAATCCCACGAAGTTGATGCAGTTGGGTCTGCCTTCCAACTGAGGAAGTTAGAGAAAGCTGAGAGGCTTAGAGAAGTAACCGGTGCATCAAGTTACACTGCTGGGAGATGGAGCTGGGGCAGGGGCATCGTTTTCTCAGCCGCGGGACTTGCGTCAGGGGACAGTGGGTCTCTATGAGTCTCTGCTGCTGTTCTTGCAGCTGGTGTTCCAGATCATGAGCTGGGGGAGGGGCTGGTGGGACTTTTTCTGGAAGACTATTCTGAAGCAGAGAGGCATATCTGCCATGCCTTGGCTTTTCTCCAGAACAATTTTCTTTGAGGTTATCATTCCCCTTAGAAAAGACTGGACTGCCTTGAAACAACTTTTTGGCTTTGATCAAAAAGGAATTAAGTCTTGAAGTCTTGACCCCCCCACCCCCACACGCAGAGTGTTTCAGCCATCCTCAGATGTATATGGTACTTACTGGACACCACGTCTCTGTTGGCTGAAAAATAGACTCCTTGGGAATTGCTGCACAAACGCAGAGACTTGAACCCAGGGTCAACTCTCACGGGCTCAGAGGTAGTTCTTAACTTCCCTGCCTGACCATGCCCTGCCCGCTCCATAGCCCCTAAGGTACTGGGCCACTCTGGTACCTTCAAGGAAAGAGTCAAGATGATCAGGAGAATTTCCAGACAGAACTTATTTGAAGATATAGAGGGACATTTGATACATAGCCATTCTCCCTCTCCCACGCTCCTCCTTGAAACCAGAATGGCAGGTGACGTCCACTCCCAAGGCTGTGGCAGATGGAGTTGATTCTCATTTGACACGAGTACTGATCAGAACGTGGCAGCCGGGAATCCGACCTCGGTGCCTGGGTGGAGAGACAGCAGCCCCTCCTGAGTCCTGTTCTTGAAAGCAAGGCTGCTTCTCAGAGGAATCCTGCAGGAAACTGAGGGCTTTTCCTCTTCTACTTCAAAGAGGAGTCTCCGGTTTTAGTTTGGCTTGGAAGTTAGGACTGGGTGCCGATTTCTCTGTGGAGCTAGATGGATGGCCAAGGAGCATTCACATCTGGATGGCCCCTGCCATTGTGAGCATTCAAGAAATGCTTGTTTGATGATGGTGGCCTTTAATCCCGGTGTTCAGGAGGTAGAGGCAGGCAGAGCTCTGAATTTGACACCAGCCTGGTTTACAGAGCAAGTTCCAGGACAGCCAGGGTACACAGAGAAACCCTGTCTCAGAGAGAGAGAGAGAGAGAGAGAGAGAGAGAGAGAGAGAGAGAGAGAGATTCATTTTTGAAGGATTGGGGATGTGGTTCAGTTGGTAGAGTTCTTGCCTAGTGTGCATGGTGCACCCTGGGTCCAATCTCCAGGATTGCATAAGCCTGGCATACTGTTTCATGCCATAGTTCCAACCCTTAGTAGGGTCAGAAGTTCAGGGTCATACTCAGCTACTTAAAGAGAGACTAGCCTGGCCTGAGTCTGGGCTATATTTGACTATCTTAACGTTAAGAAATCATTAAAAAACAAACAAAAAACAAACGCAGGCGTGATGGTACAGGCTTTTAATCCCAGCACTTGAGAGGCAGAGGCACAGGCAGGCAGATGTCTGAGTTTGAGGCCAGCTTGGTCTACAGAGTAAACTCCAGGCTAGGCAGGCTACCTACTAGCTCCAACAGAAGCCTTTTTTCCAAGCCTCTCCTGAGCCATCCTCAGAGAGCAATTCACTGCTCCACACCACTTCAAGAAGTGCAGAACAGGGCTGAGCCACCCTCTACTGTTGCCTTTTAGGAATAAATGAAAAAGAAAGGGTGTAGGTTTGGGACTCTCCCAGGCTGGCACTTTTATTTTTCTTTAAAAAAAAAAAAAAGAGGACTTTGCTGTGTGTAGTGGTGGCTGGAGCTTCGAGGTGAACATTATCCCTGTGCCCTGTTGGCTGGCGCATTTGGGATGTTGGAAGCCACAGTTCATTTAGAGCGTGGACTGCAGGGCAGATCTCCTGGGTTTGGGTGCTGGCTCTGGGGCTCCAGAGCTTTGCTCCTGTACTCGAGTCTCGCTTTCCCCACCTTTGGTGATGGATGGCTTCCCCGGGCAGTTGTGAGGGTCCTGCGGGCTTACCCTGGGAGAGTTTAAGACCTGGAGCTGTTAGCAGAGCTCCTAAGGTAGGGTCCGTGGTGGGCAGAGAGACCTGGAGGTGTGATAGGTTGGACTAGTGTCTGGAATGTGGGGGAGAGAGTGAGAAAAGGAAGGTGCACGTGTAGGCAAGAGGTGTGGCGTGCGGGGAAGGGGCTGTGGTTGGCTAGTGAGAGGATCTGTGAATGGTGGCTGTGGGAACCTGTGTGGGCAGAGGCTCGGCAGTGACACCTTCGGATCCCAAAGGATCAGCGACTCCCTGGGAGTCGGAGGAATATTACCAGAAGCTCTGGGGAAAGTGATGAGTAACGGGCACCTGAGGCTGCCAGGCCTTCGGAGTAATTGCGCAGCCGCACTGCCTCTCCTAGGCCCCGCCCCCATTCCGCTCCTGAGGGTGGGGCTTCCCTGTTGCCAGCTCCCTGGGAAGGTACAAGAGCCTATGCTGCATCACTCAGGTCTGACAGGGCAGGAGAGGTGGGCTCTTTGCCTCCATCCCTACTCTCCAGCTCCAAGACATGAGGGTGTGGTCTAGCGGGTCCCTGAGGGCGGTTGCCCAATGGGACTAGCTGCTCTTCAGGGGGCCTGAACACAGCACCTAGTACTTTCATGGATCTTCTCTTTCAGCCTTTATTAGAGGCCTGCTGGCACACCGGACCAGCCCCCTTCCAGCTGTGTCCCTTCCTCACTGTGTGACCTCAGGCAGGTGGCTTTGCTCTTCTGTCCGAAGCGAAGCTGCCATTCCTGCCAGAGAAGGTTGCTTGAATAATACAGTGACCCCTCATTCTCCTACCTTCACTAATTACTGGCTTTTCCCCCCTTTATTTTCCATATCTGCTTCTCCTAATGTCGCTGTTGCTGATTCATGGAAAAGTAAGCACAGACATTCTGGCCTTTTATCCCACGTATCTCAAGCAGCAGTAAGGGAGGGTGTCATTGCGCACAGCCAGAGAATGCTTTTCTCCAAGGCTGCTGTGACAGCGTACAACAGGGGGATGGGGCTGCTTAAACAGCAAAGATTAATGGCCTCAAGTTCTGGAGGTTGGAGCTCAGGATGAAGGTTTCAGAAGCTCCTTTTCACTGGACTCGTGTGGGTGTGGCCTTGCTGTGTGGCAGCCTCCATTTCTTCTTTGTGCTTGAGACTCAGAAGCATAAGTCCCACCACAGAGACATGATTGTTACTTATTTCTCCAAAGTCCTTACCTCCGTCTTTGCTAGGGTGGTGGCACTTAGGAGTCCAGTGTAGGAATTTGGGGGGGGGTAGGGTGGGACAGTTGAGTTGTTATCAGTGCTGCGGAGGTACTCGGTCAGTATAGTTCTTGCCTAGCAAGCGTGAGGACCTGAGTTCAGTCATCAGAACTCAGGAGGAAAATCTGGGTGTGTGGTGTGTGTCTGTAAAGACGGGGAGATCCTTAGGGTTCACTGGCCAGTCTAGCTTAACCAATGAGCTTCAAGTTCTGTGAGAGACCCTGTCTCAAGAAACAAGGTGAATAGCTCCAGAGAAGTGACACCCAAGCTTGGCCTCTGGCTTCCACACACACAAGCACACATGTGCACCCTCACTGCCACCCCAGGTCAATTATTGAAAATGTTATTATCTAATGTCTAGTCTATATGCTAACTTACTAATTTTTCAGTGATTTTCCCCCTCTTAAAGAGGCCACCTTTTCCCTCCCTTCCTCAGTTTCCCTTCCCTTTCTCTGTGGCTTTTGTTTTGTTCTGAGATAGAGTTTCCCTTGTGGAGCCCTGGTTGTCCTGGTTCTCACTCTGTAGACCAGGCTGGCCTTGAACTCACAGAGATCCGCCTGCCTCTGCCTCCCAAGTGCTGGGATTAAAGGTGTGCGCCCCCTCTGCTCTGCACGGGAAAAGGCCCTTCTCTGTAGCCCAGGCAAATCTAGAATTCGAAATCCTCCTGCCTCAGCAGCCTGAGTACTGAGGTGACAGCAAGGGCCAGGGGTTACTCTCTCTCATTTAAATTACATTGTGTGCAACTATGGGTGCCATGGCCATGCTCCAGAATCAAACACGCAGCAAGTGATGCAGTGGGCCAAGGTTGTCTTGTAGGGTCCTTGATGTGACCTGTATATAAGGCTACTTATGTCTGTCATTTGGAAAGATTAGCAGATGATTTAAAGTTAGGTTCTGTGTGGACCAACACTGATTGTTTGCAAAGCTGATAGGACAAACTCAATGGCATGCTACCTGTCTCTTTCTGGGAGGAATAGGGGCAGTGACCATTCTGGGGCTTGTTAGCTGTGGGGATTTTTTTCTCTCAGTTTGTAGAAACTGGACTCCATTTGCTCTTGGGAATTAAAAGTGGGTCTGACACTGGGTATGTGGATGCTTGTCTGCAGTCCCAGCACTCGAGGGCCCCGAGGAAGGAATATCATGAGTTTGAAGCCCACTTGGACTATACAATGAATTCTAGGCCAGCCTTGGCTACAAAGTGAGACTTTGTGTGGAAAAAAAAAAAAGGGCCTGTCATTGTCATTCTGTTCTGGGCACCAAGATCATAATCCAACTCCTCCTTCCTCAGCACACCACTCTGGAATGCTGGCGCATGTGGCAGACACTAAAACCCCACCTCTGCCCAAAATAGCATTGGGACAGTGCCAGCACAGCTTTAGCCTCTGAACACTGAACAGACCAAAAAAAAAAAAAACCAAACCTGGCTTCTAGTAAGGTTTGGAATTTTGGAATTTAGAACTTTGAACCCTGTTGTTGTCATGTGGCCATTTTAAGTTACCTTCCAACTGCCTGTCCCTCTTTGGACTGCCCACATCTGGAGACTGTGGCCCACCTAGGAAACAGGGGCAGTGGCAACTCTGATGACCCTAGTGGTGCTGTAGCCCCTGGTAACTGAAGACTGGGGCTTCAGAAAGGCTCCAAAGGTAATCTGAGGGACTTGGTGGCATGTGTGGAGGGCTCAGACGCCTCTCCAGAGGGCCTGCTAGTTCTGTACCCAGCCTGGAAGGATGGTGTCACTGTCCATGAGAAACACAAAGCCTGTGGAGGCAGCCCACTATGTGTGCTCCCCAGATGGTGTGGGATGTTTTCAACCAAGAGGAATTTTAAAGTAGATTCTGTACGAAATATTTCATTTACCCCCAGGTGCAGGTCTCCTCAGCAGCCCGTCACTGTCAACAGAGGATGTCTGTGCTGGCCTCCTCCTGCATGTGCCATTGACACAGGTAGGTCCCACCTCCTCCTCTGAGGTGTACCCCTTTGTACTGCCAGAGGAGCTGGCTGTCCTAGAAGGCACGGGATTATACTCACATGTCACAGGTCGCTTTTGCTGATGATATGTGGCTCTTATGCTGGGCATTTGCCATTTGAGGCAGAAGGGGAGCGAAGCTATACTGGTCTCAGGATGCTCGGGATAAAGTGAAGGGGAATGCATGACAATGCTGCCTTTATTTGCTTTTTTTTTTTTTTTTCCTAGAGAATAAGGGCCAGCAGGATGACTCTCCAGGTCAAGGGGCTTACCTCCAAAGCCTGTCAACCTGCGTTTCAGCCCTGGGGACCCACATAGTGCAAGGGGAAAAGTGACTCCCGTAGTTGCCCTCTGACCTACACACACACACACACACAAATAAAAATTAACACATTTTAGAGAGAGAAAGAGAGCACTCACAAGTGAGCGAGGCCTGAAGCCCTCCCTCTGGGATGACTATTGCTGAGACAGGAAGCAACGATCTCCTGGTCTGTGCTAATGGGGCCGTCACAGCTGCCGAGACAACAGAGAGGGCTCTTATTGGACTGGCCCAGGACTCTGTTAGGCCTAGTAGCTGGCACCATGAGCATAGTATCTCCTGTGCTGCCTGGCTGACCCTGGAGGTGGAGAGGGTGCACTGTGTCCACCTTTGGGCTCCTGGGGAAATGTAGCCCTGGCTGTTGATGAGGGTGCTCTAGGCTCCACCTACACCTGTGGCTTATTTGAGCCTTTCTTAGCTTTGGAGCCTGTACACTGGAACTAGCTCTGTAGACCAGACTGGCCTCAAACTCACATATATCCACCTGCCTCTGCCTCCTGAGTGCTGGGATTAAACGTGTGCTCCACCTTTGCCTGGCTGCTTTAATTTTTTTAAACAAGGTCTCATAAACCCCAGGATAGCCTCCAACTTTCTGTGTAGCAGAGGGGACATTAAACTTTCTTTGCACTATTTATTTTATTTTATTTTATTTTGTGTGTATGTGTATGTGTGTGGTGATTGTGTTGCCAGGATATATGTATTTGCTTGCCTGGTACCTGCAGTGGTCAGAAAGGGGTGTCTGATCCTCTGGAACTGGAGTTAGGGATGATTGTGAGCCACCCACCGTGAGAGTGCTGGAAACCAAACCCAGGTCCGCAGGAAAAGCAGCCAGTGTTCTTAACTGCTGAGCCATGTCTCCAGTCCCAGACTTTAACCTGTGATTGCCCTGCTGGGATTATAGACACGATCACTACAGCCCTGGTGTCTCCTTTTAAAATAGCCAGATTCCCAGGACTTTGCAAAAACATGCAGGGATATCTTGTGTGCCCTCCCGCAGCTTGCCTAATGCAGCACATCTGCCAGACGACAGCCTAGATGGCCAGAGTGCGCCCCCACCTGGCAGAGCAGTGACTTTTCAGACAGATTGCCTTTTCTTTCTCTTGATTTAGTGAAATAGTTTGCAGAAGAACATCAGGAGTGATGTCTGTCGTGTGTGGAGGGATGTCTGTCATATGTGGAGGGATGTCTGTCATGTGTGGAGGGATGTCTGTCGTGTGTGGAGGGATGTCTGTCATATGTGGAGGGATGTCTGTCATGTGTGGAGGGATGTCTGTCGTGTGTGGAGGGATGTCTGTCGTGTGTGGAGGGATGTCTGTCGTGTGTGGAGGGATGTCTGTCGTGTGTGGAGGGATGTCTGTCGTATGTGGAGGGATGTCTGTCGTGTGTGGAGGGATGTCTGTCACCCATGGAGGGAAGTCTGCCATGTGTGGAGGGATGTCTGTTGTGTGTGGAGGGATGTCTGTCACCCATGGAGGGATGTCTGCCATGTGTGGAGGGATGTCTGTTGTGTGTGGAGGGAAGTCTGTCACCCATGGAGGGAAGTCTGTCTGTCGTGTGTGGAGGGATGTCTGTCGTGTGTGGAGGGATGTCATGCATGGAGGGAAGTGTGTAGTGTGTGAAGGCATGCCTGTCACCCTTGGAGGGACCTATCTCCTCTGCCTAGTACTTTTAGAACATCGGAGTTTGCTTTTCCTAAGAGTGTGTCACTTACTATAGCAGCAAAGCTAACTTTCCTACCCCATAACATCTGTCACCCAGATACACTGCTGTTGGCACTTTGGCGACCTCTTCCATCCTGCTTCCTGGGTGAGTCTTCTGCCAGTGCTCAGATGTTCCTGAAGGCAGTCCAACTTGTGCTGCCTTTGATATATGACCTGCAGTTGAGCTTCTCCACTGAGACTGCAGCTTCAGGACGCTCAGCCGCCTTTGGGCTCCTTAGAAGATGGCCCTGCCTGTTCAGAGAAGGCAGTTTTGAAAGCCAGCCATTCCTCTGCCTGCCCACTCGGTGGAGTAGATCACAGACACGAATCTCCAACAGCTCCATGGGTCTAGACAGGGTGGTGTGCAGTTCCTGAGGGATTGGCATGATTCCAGTGTCTCCCCACCAGTGAACCTAAGCCTCATAGCCAGCCAGCATTGTTCAGAATGCTGTCTGTCAAGCCGTGTGCCAGCCCTGCCCTGATACCCTTTAATTCTGTGAACCATCATACCAACCCAGTGAGACAGCTGTTTTTTCCTCAGACTAAGAAAGGGAGGCCCAGGGAGGTGAAGCAGCTTGCTGGGTTACCAGCTGCTATGAGGTGGAGCTGGGATTGCAACCAGCCATGCCAGTAACCTCTCGTCCCCTGTGGTGTCATTAATTGTATGTGTCAGGGGATTGCCTCTAACCTGCTGTGTCTCCTTACAGGGGAGCCTGGGCCAGAATGGGAGATGCCAGAGACATCTGCCCTCACCTTGACTCCATAGGGGAGGTGACCAAAGAGGACTTGCTGCTTAAGTCTCAGGTAGAGGAACAGTCCTCAGGAACTGGGGTTCAGCCTTGGGCTGCTATGTGCTTGGGGAGACTTTGTGAGGCAGGGCAGCATTGCCCTGCCCCCAGCTCTGCAAAGCCTTCTGTGTGTAATGGCTCTGCTGGCATCTGCTTGAGAGCTTTCTTCAGGCCTTGGGTTCTGCTGCCATTAATCAGTTTAGATCAAGCCCCGAGAATCACTAATGGCACCATCTATTCCCACTGGGTGCACAGCCTTCAGAAGGAAGGGATGGGCATACAGAGGTGGTTCTTGTTTTTTTCTTCTGGCGCTCTGGACAAGTGCAAAACGGCTGAGCCACACCCTAGCCTCCCATACGCTCTCACAAATGTGCCCCTAGCTTGCTCGGGGTTCCTGCAGGGGAAGATGAGCTTCTTCCCTGAGTGACATGTAGTCATTGTCGTCTGGTTGTTGATGTGAAATTCCGTAAGAAGACTGCATGGACTGAAGGTGTGGCTCCATGCCTGGGCACAAGCAAGGCCCTGGGTTGTCAGGTGTGTTTACTTCTTTAATCCCAGCACCTGGGAGGCAGAGGCAGGAGGATCTCTGTGAGTTCCAGGTCAGCCTGGTCTACAGAGAGTTCCAGGACAGCTAGGACTTTAACACAGAGAAACCCTGTCTCGAAAAAACAAAACACCTCACCTCACTCGGATGAAAGTGCCCACAGGCCCCAGTGTAGGTAGTAGGTTGGGGAAAGAAGGCCTCTGAAGTCAAGGAGGAGTGAGCAGCAGCCGGTAGAGAGGAGTTCCTGTGTTTCACCCCCTTGGCCGCTTATACCTTTCTCTCTTCCCTCCCTCCCTCCCTCTCTCAGGGAACCTGCCAGTCCTGTGGTGTTGCTGGACCTAACCTATGGGCCTGCCTCCAGGTAAAGAATCCTCATGAGTCTGAACTCTGGCCTGGGAGTACCTAGCCTCGATGCTACAAGTTCAGGCCCCAGGGACAGTCCCTGGGGTGGCTACTTGGGCAGCCATCAAGACTGACAGCCGGAAACATCAAGCTGGGGGAGGCTTTGGACCAATGATTCAGTCTCCACGAACTCTGCTTTTTTTTTTTTTTAAATATTTATTTATTATGTATGCAATGTTCTGTCTGTGTGTATGTCTGCAGGCCAGAAGAGGGCACCAGACCTCATTACAGATGGTTGTGAGCCACCATGTGGTTGCTGGGAATTGAACTCAGGACCTTTGGAAGAGCAGGCGGTGCTCTTAACCACTGAGCCATCTCTCCAGCTCCCCCCCTTTTTTTTTTTTTTTTTTTTTTTTTTTAATACGAACTCTGCTTTTGTGGAGTCTTGCTGGTTGGGCTTCCTAGCCAGGCCTGACTTCACTGTGTGGTCCACTGCCCACAGGCCCTGTAGTGGGGACAGGGTAGAATAACCAGACGAATGCCGTCCCTCGTTAGCATCCAGGGAGTCCCTCAGTGCTGCGATTGTTGTCATCAGAGAGTAGAAGTGGGTAGTTATGGTGGCATATCCTGGTCTATATAGCTAGTTTTAGGATAGCTACATGGAGTCTGTCTCAAAGAAAAAAGAATAAAGGTAGATTATCAAGATATGCCACTTTTCTCTGGGGTGTAGAATATCAAGTAATTTCCACTTTTCTCTGTATTACAAGTAGTAGTCAGATATTCTATAAATATGGGGTAGATTTTATAATCATGCTCAAAAATGTTATTTAAATTTTCTCAAAAATCCATGTATGGTAATGCACCTCTTTAATTTCACCACTCAGAAATCAGGCAGGAGGATTTCTGTGAGTTCAAGGCTAACCTGGTACACAGTATATACTGGACAGCCAGGGCTAAATAGAGAGACCCCTGTTTTTTAAAAAACAAATACCCCCTCTTTTTTTTGAGACAGGGTTTCTCTGTGTAGCCCCTGGCTGTGCTACAACTCCTTTGTTAGCTTCGAAATCAGAGGTCCACTTGCTTCTGCCTCCCAAGTGCTGAGATTACAGGCGTGTAACCCAGCCCTCCAAATTTCCCATTTATTTATTTATTTATTTATTTATTTATTTATTTATTTATTTATANCATTTATAGTCAGGATCTCTCTACACAGCCCTGGCTGTCCTGGAACTCACTCTAGATCAGGCTGGCCTCATACTCATAGAGATTTACCCTCTTCTGCCTCCCAAGTGCCTCCCAAAGGCGTGCACCATCACACTCAGAAAAATAAATCTTAAACAAAATGACTGCAGCACTCTGGGTGTGATAATGCAGACTGCACTCTAGCATGTGAGAGCCAAGGCAGGAAGATTGTCACAGGTTTGCTTTCAGCCTGGTCTGCTTAGCCACCCGGGTTATCTGGCCTGCCTGTCACCAGCAGAAACAAAAGAATCAGTCTGTGCAGAAGTTCTAGGACCCCAGAGGGACCCTGACCTGTCACTCAGAAATGAGCAGGATTGTAGTCCACCAGGTACCCAGGAGACAACCAGAAGGGCTCACAGAGACGTGCTCCTGCTTCATGGGAACCCCAGGTCCTCCAGAGGACAGATGCGGGAGCCCGATACAGCAACGGTGTGCTTTGACCATGGCTTTCAGGTCATGGCCAAAGGTCATTCCTAGATTGTCCATGGCCCCAGGCACTCCTGGAGAAGGGGGGTTGTGGTGGCTGACTTCCAAACTGGAGTAAAGGCCCATGAAGGAGACTCTAAAGCTGGGTTTGCAGGGAAGACAGTTCTGGGAGAGACAAAAGTGAGGCAAAAGGTGGGTCAGAGGCGAGCCGACCCGGTTATGGGACATTGGGTTAGTGCTGGACTCCAGCTGTTGCCACCCTGTATTTTGAATACCCCCTGCCCATTCAGTGTCCCTTGTTCCTTGCTCATGAAGTAAAGGGACAGGCACTGGCCCCAGCATCTGGACACAGTGTCTACTTAACTCAGTGCAGGACCACTTATTTTGGTGGCCACACTCATCTTTGATTACTAGACTTTTGTTATTTTGGGATGGGAGCTCCTCAGTCACATGTTGGATAGCACCAAGTCACACTGCCTTGGGGTAGCTAGAGTTACTGTGCTGACACTGGCTCTCTCTCCAGGTCACCTGCCCCTATGTTGGCTGTGGAGAGTCTTTTGCTGACCACAGCACCATTCATGCACAGGTGGGTGTGGGGGTGGGGAAGGTAGGGCACAGCCCTTGCCACGGCCTCCTGGCTTCACCTGCCCTGGGCCTCAAGTAAAGAGCGGTCGGTTACTGCACAGTTGCTGCGGAATTGAGAAAAGGACAGCAGGCCCACACTGTCCCTGTCTGGTGGGTGAAGGATGGGCTAGCCTCAGCTCCTGGACACTGACCAGGCTGCCTCTTCCTGGGTGGCGGGGGGGCCATGTTGGGTCAGGGCACCTGCTTGGCCGTCTTCAACCTTATTTAGGCTCTTATCCTGCAGGTGAAAAAGCACAACCTGACTGTGAACCTGACCACGTTCCGGGTGTGGTGCTATGCCTGTGAGCGTGAAGTCTTCCTGGAACAGCGCCTGGCAGTTCACCTGTCCAGCTCCTCAGCCAAGCTCTCAGAGCAGGTAGGGGTGCAGCGCTCAGGCTGGTTGTTGGCAGCCATGTCCTGATGGGGCAGTGTGATCTGAGCCAGGGGGTCCAGTGGAAGTATGTGACAAGGAGCTCTGGTCAGCAAGTACTCACTGAGCCCAGTTGTGTCAGGGCCCATGTAGGGCTGTGAGAACACAGAGGAGCAGGAGCAGGGAAGACTGGGGAAGTACATGGCTCCATTCATGGCTCTGGGAGGGACCAGCAGAGTCACAGGTAGTCCCTGGCAGGTCCCACACCTAAAGCGTATCCTGAGGAACCTGAGAGTAGTTACTGTGGCCTGCTCCTCTGTGGACACCCCTGTGAGAGAACAGCTCCTCCAGCAGCAGAGACTTCCTCAGGATGGCAGACTCAGCCCTGGCCTGCCTGGTACTTGTAGGGGTCAGCAAGCCCATCGGTAAGGCTAGATGAGCAACCCTGGAAGGACAGGGAGTTATGGGGTGGTGTGGGCAAGATGTGTGTGGTCTGTGGGTGTGTGGATATGTACAGGTGGGGAGTGTGCATGTGGCTCTGTTGCCTCCTTGCTGAGACGGCATGCCATAGCTAAAAGTGTCTATTGAGTACAGTGTGACCGGGAGATGTTTGTGAAGTCTTTGTTTTTAGTTTTTAAAAAGAAGGAGGTAGAAGATTGTATTTTTTTTCTGCGTGTGCAGGTGTGTTTGTGTGCATGAGTTCAGGAGCCTAAGGAGGCAAGAGGAAATTATCAGAGCCCTGGAGCTGGGGTTGGCGATTGTGAGCCTCCTGGTGTGGGTCCTCTGCAAGAGCAGTGTGTTCTCCTCCCCACTGAGATGACTCCCCAGCCCTGAAGGTTTTCAGGCTGTGACATTGTATGATGTCCTTTGTTGGTGTGTGTTAAATGGTAAAAATGTACAGAAGTGTACTGCAGTTAGCAGTGCTTGCTCAGGAAACTGGGATTGTGTGGTTTTCTTCACTCCTCCCCCACCTCCAGTGTCTTCTAAAGGAACAGCAGTTCTTACAAATTACAAGTACGGCAGTTCCCAGAGATGGTCCCCAGTCTCCCCTTGCATGACACCCTTGGCTTTGTTGGGCTCACTCAGTACTGGCTATATGCTGAGGGGCTGTAATGCTTCCCCTGGGAGGAGGTGAGTGCATTCAGGTCCCCCTCTTCACCCCAATTTCCTCACTTGGGTCTTTAACACAGGACTCCCCACCATCCTCCTACTCTCTGAGAGCCGTCCCTATTGCTGTGGCTGACGAAGGAGAGTCTGAGTCTGAGGATGATGACCTGAAACCTCGAGGTAATGGCTGACAACAGGGGAGCCGTAGGGCAGACGGCATGGGAAGCCAGGGGCTTGTCTCTGCTGGCTCCGTCTGCCGTGGTGCAGTGAGCAGGGTGGGAAACACACAGGACGTGCCGTCCCTAGAGATGTGCGCCTCTCTCTCAGCCGCTTGAAGCTGTGTGTGTGGCCTCCTCGTCTGTGTGGTTTGGAGTGTGAGCTGGGCAGAGTAGCTAAGGGGCTCTTTTATGTGCACACCCAACCCTGCTTAGGTGTTCTGAGCAATAGCCGTGCTGACTTCTGGGAGATCTCTGGGGTGGGATCCAGATTTGCCGCCGACCTGGGGTGGCTAGAGCTCAGCGGAGGAGCTTGTGAGGGCCCTCTGGGCAGGGCTCTCAGTTCTTCTCCATGTTGTTTTCAGGCCTCACGGGCATGAAGAACCTGGGAAACTCCTGCTACATGAATGCTGCCCTGCAGGCCTTGTCCAATTGGTAGGTTGTCCTCTCCTGAGGGAAGGGCAGGAACTGTCCCAGGCAAAACCCTAGAAGGAGTAGCAGTCTCCACTCTGTGCATTGCACACTGGCCATAGACATGGGATAGACACACTTCCAAACCCCTAAACCCAGGCATGCCCAGTGACTGCCGTCCCTCACAGGACCAGGGAGGAGGAGGCATGATAGGCCCAGGGGTACTCAGCATCCCTGGTAGGGGCAGGGTGCAGCTCATTTGTGGAGGGTTGGCCTAGCATGTGCGAGTCCCTGGTTCCATCCTAATACTGTGTCCATGTGGTCTATCTGCAAGAGAGTAATATCACTGTATTGCAGTCTTGTGCGGAGTGTAGGCCAATGTTTACTGAAGTGAGGGGTGCAGAACCTGGCAGATGGAAAGGGAGATTGCCAGATGGGGTGCAGGCCTGTGTAGTGGCGGTCTCTACAAGGTTGTGATTGAGAGTATGTGTGTTCATTGTTACACACACACACACAAACAGAGCTGACACAGGAATGGTAGAGCAAACTCAGCAACCTTCTCCTTTTCCTGTATACAGTTGCGTGTTAACAATTAACATACAGAAAGGAGGGGAAAAGGGAACAGATATGCATACCTAAAAAAGTCGGATGGTGCACGCCTTTAATCCCAGCACTTGGGAGGCAGAGGCAGGCGGATCTCTGTGAGTTCGAGGCCAGCCTGGTCTACAGAGTGAGTTCCAGGACAGCCAGGGCTGTTACACAGAGAAACCCTGTCTAGAAAAACCAATCCCCCTCTGCAATAAAAAAAAGTTTGGAAGGATAGCCCCCAAAGGTTCACAGTGACAATATGGTCAATTGACATTGTTTGTATACATTTGTTTAACATGCATGCATGTGTGTGTGTGTGCTCATGCATGTGAATGTATATGTGACAGTTTCTGTAACATGTAAAAAGTAGAATTGCCCTCTCACCTGACAAGTCCTACAGTGTAGGCTCAGGGAGAGCAGGGGCACCTCTACCCCTGTTCTTTCAGAGTCCCAGTCTCAGGACCTGTGGCAGGGAGCCTGGATCTGACTCAGGAGAGATGGGTGTTTGTTTCCTGTAATAGACAAGGCCTTCCTGGCTCTCAATCCTAGGGGCCCACTGTCAGCAGTTTCTCCCCAGGCAGAGGCAGGTGGATCTCAGTGAGTTTGAGGCCAGCGTGGTCTACAGAGTGAGTTCTAGTACAGCCAAGAAACTGTCCAATCTATACAGAGAAATCCTGTCTCGTGTGTGTATGTGTGAGCATAGGTGGATTTAGGTCCCAGGGATTGAACTCAGGTCACCAGGCTCAGTGACAGGCACCTCTATGTGCTGAGCCATCTCTCCAGCCCTAATCTAGTTCTTTCTAAATAACACGGTTCCTCCCATTTCTCTTCTGTCCTGACTCTCTACCCCCAACCCAGCCCCCCACTCACTCAGTTCTTCCTGGAGTGTGGTGGCCTGGTACGCACAGACAAGAAGCCAGCCTTGTGCAAGAGTTACCAGAAGTTGATCTCTGAGGTCTGGCACAAGAAACGGTGAGTGTCCGAGTGTGACCTTGGCTAGATGTGTGGGGCTGGACTGCTGTGCTCTCTTGGCGGAGCGCTTCCTCTGGATGGTTCCATGGCACATGAGTGCTCACAGGCAGCCTGCACTGCATCGCTAAGCTTACTAGTTCTGTTGAAGAATGGGGAGACGGAGGTACAGAGCTGCAGGCATTATTGTTCCCAGCCACAGAGCTGGTGACCATGGAGCCTGGGTGACAGCTGTCTTGACAGATGTCTGTGCGGAGACCCGCAGACCATCTTGCCTAGTGTCAGGTGTCAGTTGAGGCTGTAGTTGGGGATGGGGTACTTGCACACAGAGTGTTGGGTATTGGCCAGGCCATGGTTGTGGCAGGGTGAAGTGAACTTAAAGATGAGAAACATGGTCTCTGGGCTAGCGGAAGGTGAGGCAGTTGCTTACAGACCCTCGCTAAGTTCCTCCTTACTCCTGCTTCACATCCTGACCCAAACCTCACTTGGCTTGTTCTGGGCCTCTCGGCTTTCTCCCCCTTTCCTGAAGGCCCTCCTGTCAGTTGCTTGCCAGCCTCCCTTACCAAGTATGGCTGACTCTCCCTCTTCCTCTGGCCCTCCTCCCGGCAGCTGCAAAGGTTTATAGCATGCCTGCACTGTTCCTTTTCTCTCAAACTGCACCAAAATAGCCCTCAAGCTTCCAAAAGCAAGCAAACGAAAAGAACCAATAAAAATAAAGAAAGAAAAGTGAAGGGGGTGGTGTTTGAACACTCTCACAGGCACACACTAGGCCTTGAAATGGACAGCCAGGCAGTAGTGGTGCACACCTTTAATCCCAGCACTTGGGAAATAGAAGCAGGTGGAGCTCTGTGAGTTCAAAGCCAGCCTAGTCTACAGAGAGAGTTCCTGGACAACCAGGGCTACACAGAAACTGTCTTGAAAAAAAAGGAAAAAAGAGAGAGAAAAGAACTGTACTCCTTTAAAATGCAGAGAAAAAAAGAAAAGAAAAGAAAGAAACTGCACTCTTCCACAGGTCGGAGGTCAGAGCTTCTCTTGGTGTTCCTGGGTGCACTTCTGCCCTTTCTTCTCTGGACACCACTAGGCTCCTGATGTGTCCTCTTTAGCAGGGACACATTGGTGATACTATTTCATTGTACTTTTGTTAAATTTTAAGTTTTTCGGCAATGGACATTGTGGGCTTGTCTCCTGGCCAGTGGGGCCAGTGGGGGTCATGGGAACTGCCCCTATGGGGTCTGATCTGCCATGCTCTGTTGCCACACACGGCGTAGCTCAAGGCTGGCCACCTGTGCTAGCAGGTTTGGTCTCCCCACAGGCCAAGCTATGTGGTCCCCACCAGCCTGTCCCATGGGATCAAGTTGGTCAACCCGATGTTCCGAGGCTATGCACAGCAGGTAAGCTGTCTAGCTGCTTGGGACCCTGGCCCAGCTAGAGCAGACCTCATAGCAGGCAGAAAGGCCAGGCATCTATTGTCAGAGCTTTTCTTACTCAGGAACATGGTGTCTCCCAGTAACCCGCTGTCCTTTAGCTCCAATTTACAGACAAGGAAACTGAGGTTTAAGGGACCAAGTCACTCATGCCAGCCACACAGCGGGGAGGGCACCCAGCCTCCTTGGATTTATTTTTATTTTTATTGTTTACTACTTATTTAGTGTGCGTGCGTGTGTGCATGTCTGTGCATGTGTGTGTGTGCATGCAGATGAGCGTGTGCATGCTGATGTTGGATGTATTTTGTGAATCACTCCTCGCCTTACTATTTGGAGATGGGGTCACTTACCAGCCTGGAACTCACAGTTAGGCTAGACTTACTGAGCTGACAAACCTCAGGTCCTCCTGTCTTGCCTCCCTAGCTCTGGGATCATAGGTGCCACTGTGCCCCAATGTTTATGTGGGTATGGAGAACAGACTGGGGGGCCTGCAGGCTTACCCTGCAAGCACTCTACACATAGAGCCCTACTTTTTCTTTTCTGGCTGGGGGTGGGGACTTGTTTTTTTTTTTTTTTTTTTCTTTTTTCTAAGTTTCCTGCTATGTAAGTCTGGCTGTCCTGGAACTCACCATGTAGACCAGGCTGGTCTTGAACTCACACACCTGCCCCTACCTCTTGAGTGCTGAGTGTTGGGATCAAAGATCACAGGTGTGCTCTACCATGACTGGCAAGAAAAACTTTTAGCTCAGAGTGTATCTTTGAGATCTACCATACATAGCATTCCGTCCAGAAAATCACAAGTAGGCATGGTGACAACACCCTTGGTCCCAGCACTCAGGAAGGCAGAGGCAGGCAGATCTCTGTGAGTCTGAGGCCAGCCTGGCCTACAGAGTGAGTTCCAGGGCAGCCAAGAAAGAAAGGAAATCATGGAACCAAGAATGTGCTATGTGAGTTCTCAACCCATGCTGAACCCACATGACCTGTGGTGTGGCAGGGACTCCTGGATAACCTGCAGTCAGAGCTGGGCCTGGCTGGGCCACCTCTTCTGCTGCCTGTATGTTGGTCCCTCAGATGCAGTGGTGGGCACTAGAGATGCCTGCACTCTCTTGACTGCCACCCAGCTCAGGCTGGGGCCCGGGGTATGTGCTCAGATCTTTGGAGTGGGCGCCAGGCTGTCTGCCTGAGAAAGTCCATGCTGCCTCTGTACTACCTGTTCTGAGAACTGGTGACTGCAGCTGCCTGGGCTCACAGTGTCTACCAAAAAGGGACACATTGCTCCCATGTCACAGGTGAGCAAGGCTCAGAGAAGCTACACATCCAAGGTACACAGCACACAGGGCAGGAGAGGGGTAAGGGACAAGCTGAGCCTGTCCCTTACTGCAGAGTGACCTTTATTCTGGACAGCACTGTGCTGCCCTCAGCCAGGGTGGACACCATCCCGTGTGCTGCTTGACTGCTGTGTGACATCATCTCCTCCAGCTGGGCCAGCAGAGGTTGCTTTCCCTGCTCCTTGTACTTCCACAGATACTTCTGGTCTGAAGCCAGGTACAGCTGTAGCCTCTCTATGTGGACATAGGAGATTTTGTGCTTTCGTGTAGGTTGAAAGCTTGGCAAGGGACAGAAAACTTTTTTTTTCTTTTTCTTTTTCTTTTTTTAATATTTATTTATTTATACAATGTTCTGTCTGTGTGTATGTCTGCAGGCCAGAAGAGGGCACCAGACCTCATTACAGATGGTTGTGAGCCACCATGTGGTTGCTGGGAATTGAACTCAGGACCTTTGGAAGAGCAGGCTATGGGCTATGTTCTTAACCACTGAGTCATCTCTCCAGCTCCCTCTTTTTTTTTTTTTTTTTGAGACAGGCTTTCTCTGTATCCTATAGACCAGGCTGGCCTGGAACTCACAGTGATTCACCTACCTCTGTCTCTCAAGTGCCAGGATTAAAGGTGTGCACCACCACTGCCTGGCTAGAACTTTTAATTTTTTAAAAGATGTGTGTGTGTGTGTGTGTGTGTGTGTGTGTGTGTGTGTGTGGTGTGTGTGTGCATGTGCAAGCACTCTTACTCGCAGAGAGGTTGGAAGACGACCTCAGGGACCATCTTTGTGAACACCGCCCACCTCCTTTGACACAGTGACTTTCACTGGTGTGGAACTCACAGATGGTGTGGTTGAGCCTGGCTGACCAGTGAGCCCCTGGGGTGGGTCTGTCTCTCCCTCCGCAGTGCCGAGACTCCGAGTGCATGCCACCGCATCTGTTTTTGTTTTCAATGTCGATTCTGGTTCTTGAACTCAGGTCTTATGCTTGGCGTGTCAAGCACTGTGTTGAGTGAGCCATTCCTCTGATCTTGCAAGAGGAAGAAGTAGTGGGTGGTAGCTGAAGACTTGTTTTCATTCATATGCCTGCTCTCCTGATGGACAGAAGCCACTTGTGTGTCCCACTGACCTCTCCTGGGGTCAGCTGGCTCTGGATGCCTGTAAGCCTATTCCCTCATGTGGCCCAGGAGTAGCTCAGGCATCATCAGATTGCTGCGGGGTTCGGAGCACATGTCTTCCAGTGCCCTCAGCCCTTGAGGTCAGCTGCTGTCACCACCACCTCAGTAGGGTGTCTCTGCAAGTAGGCTACCTCCCAGCTTCCTGCAGGGCTAGATTAGGTACTAGGCCCTAAAAATGACACCATCCTTCTGGGGGAAGCAACCTGATCTGTGTCCTGCCCGTGTGGCCAGGAGGGTGGGACTCTGCTTTCAGGGCCTCTCCTCCTGCCGCTGTGTCACACACTTGGTGGTGATGTGGGGGGAGTAGGAAGATGCACCAGTAGAGAAGGGTAGCACTGTTCAATGAAGTATTCTTAACATCTGGCTGGCCATGTCCTATCCTTTGACCCTTCCTGGATCCCTGACACACTGCTGACCTCTGCTCAGGGAGCAAGGAGACCTCAGTGGCTGACGTGCTGCTCATCTCTCTTCCCAAACTGCAGGAGCAGAGGCGAAGTTGGTTCTGTGGTTTACGCCCAGGACCCTGGCTCTTTGTGTGCTGTGTGACCTGGGAGGAGTCTCATAGTCTCTCTGAGCCTTGAATGGTGGGGATTGCCATGGGGGTGGGGCTAAGCCTCTTGTCTGCATAGGTGCTTGCCAGGTCCTGCTAGAGGTGGCTGGCGACCTTGTGGGCAGAAGCAGCAGTGCCCATGTGGCTCTTGTGTCCCTGTAAAGCCCTAGTGATATGGCTCTGATAGCAGGACACCCAGGAGTTCCTTCGCTGCTTAATGGACCAGCTTCATGAAGAGCTCAAGGAGCCCATGGTAGCTGCTGTGACTGCCCTCACTGATGCTCGGGACTCAGATTCCAGTGACACGGATGAGAGGCGTGATGGCGACCGGAGCCCATCAGAGGACGAGTTTCTGTCGTGTGACTCCAGCAGTGACAGGGGTGAGGGTGACGGACAAGGGCGTGGTGGAGGAAGCTCGAAGGCTGAGATGGAGCTGCTGATCCCAGACGAGGCTGGCCGAGCCATCTCTGAGAAGGAACGAATGAAGGACCGAAAGTTCTCCTGGGGCCAGCAGCGCACCAACTCGGAGCAAGTGGATGAGGATGCTGATGTGGACACGGCCATGGCCTCCCTTGACAACCAATCCAGCGAGGCTCAGCCACCATCACCAAGGTCCACCAGCCCCTGCCGGACCCCAGGTATCAGTCAGCCAGATCTGGTTGGGCCACTGGGAAGTCACAGCCTGTAAGCCCTGTGTCTGTTGCCTGCCTAGCTGTAGGGTGGGGGAGACTCTGCCTCTGAACTGTCCTCACAGTGCCAGGCTCACTGGGCTTTCAGAGCCACAACCCTGCCTTGTCTGAAGCCTCAGCTGGAAATAGACTGGATAGCTTTGTCCCAGTGTGTTTGATGGGGTTGGAGCTGGACATAGGGGGCGGAATGGGGAGGCAGGCATTATTCCTGGGGGGAGATGCCAGGTTCTTTTGCTCTGGCCCCAGAGCTGGCATGGAGGGCACTAGCTCTGCTGCCCTGGCCCAGTACTTCCTCCTTGCTGTCCCCAGAGCCAGACAACGAAGCCCACATACGCAGCTCCTCTCGCCCCTGCAGCCCTGTGCACCACCACGAGGGCCACACCAAGCTGTCCAGCAGCCCTCCTCGTGCAAGCCCTGTGAGGATGGGGCCATCGTACGTGCTCAAGAAAGGTTCGGGGGAGTGATGAGCTCAGCTGGGGATGTCATGGTGGCCAGTGTGGGGCACTTACAACCCTGGTCCAGGCTATGTGCTGCTCACCTGAGCCTTTAAACCCAGTAGCAGCCTTGGGATGTGAGAGGGAGCCCCATTTTCTATGATAAACAGTGGTGCTAAGGCGTCAACGGGTGACGTGTATAATCAGTCGTGATCCACGGTGAGGGCTGCACAGTGTGGCTGAGGAAGCCTCTTGTCTGTGCCTGCCATGCCAGGGAGACTGGCCTAGTCCTGTGTTGTGTTCCCAGCCCAGGTGCCGAGTACTGGTGGCCGGAGGCGGAAGGAGCAAAGCTACCGCAGTGTAATCTCAGACGTCTTCAATGGCTCTGTCCTCAGTCTGGTGCAGTGTCTCACCTGTGACCGGGTGGGTGCCCAGGGAAGCTGGCATTGTTTACCATGTGGGGCAGGGTGGACTCTCCCTTGGCATTCCTACCCCAGGAGCAAACTTTCTGCTTCACCTGCTGGGGCAGTAGATACTGGCAAAGGTGGGCACCAGGCGGGTCTTCATCCCATAGGTATCGACCACAGTGGAGACATTCCAGGACCTGTCATTGCCCATCCCTGGCAAGGAAGACCTAGCCAAACTCCACTCTGCCATCTACCAGAATGTACCAACCAAGCCAGGTGCCTGTGGGGACAGCTACTCCTCCCAGAGCTGGCTGGCCTTCATCGTAGAGTACATCCGAAGGTATGCTGGGACTTCAGCCCGGCCTGACTTTCCTGGGTCTACCAGCAGTGCAGGAACAAGCATCCATGGGGTCAGGGAGAGTCCATGGATCGGGAGCTGGAGGCCAAAGAAGCGGACTGGGTTAACTGGGTTCAGGGTCTTGGTCATTTTGGGATAGCCTTGACTAATGCTCCTTTAAGGTGGAGGGTAAGTGACAACCCAATGAGTGGCCAAGCAGCAAGTGGAAGTGAGGCAGCATCTGGGTCCAGATGTGACCTGAAGAGTTACAGGCAACTTCCTTAACCCCCAAGCCAACTGGCCTAGGGGAAGGGCACATAAGCTGGCCCTGCAGAGCCTGTGGACACAAACTGTCTAGCCCTGGGCCTCTAGCCTCCAGCTGCAAGTCAGCTGCTAGTGTGGACAGCCCTCAGCCACACCCCCATACCCAGGCCTCATAGCGCCTATCACCCCTCTCCTGTCTGTCTAGGTTCGTGGTGTCCTGTACCCCCAGCTGGTTTTGGGGGCCTGTCGTCACACTGGAAGACTGCCTGGCTGCTTTCTTTGCTGCTGACGAGCTGAAGGGTGAGTGGCCTGGCTGCCAGAATGGGAGCTACAGGGAGAGGGGCCTGCATAGAGCCCAAGGCCAATGGACCCGTGGCCACTGTGCTTTCCAGACTGACCCTGTTAGATTCCACTGCCAGCCTACAGGAGGTGCACCCCTGTAACCCCAGCACTTCGGGGGTGGAGGCAAGAGATCAGGGTTTAGGATCATTCTGAGCTACATAGTGAGTTCAAGACCAGCCTGGGTTGCATGAGGCTGTTCCAAAGAAACACATGAGATAAATGTTCACCTACTACCCGCCAGGGCAGGCTTAGACATCTGTTGCTGTCACTCTTGGCTGTTGGCCCGTTGTTACTTTCTACCAGTTGGGTGCGGAGGGGGTGCTCCACTTGAGCTTTATGCTTCCTTGGTTATTAACAAGGTGGATTTTTCTGTTTATCTTTGTTTCTGTTTTGAGACAGGGTCTTATATAGCCCATGCTGGCCTCAGATTTATTGTGTAGCCCAGGTTGGCCTTAAACTACTGATCCTCTCTCTAGCCTCCTCTTCTCCAGTTAAGCTTGTAGGTTGTGACCACTGTGACCAGCTTGAAAGCTAAAATGTAATTTAAAATATTTACCCCTTTAATTACTGTGTGTACACATACTGCCCTAGTATGAAGCAAGAAGACAGCTAGGGAATTGATTTTTGTCCTTGCAGCATGTGGGTCTCGGGATCAGACTCAGGTTGTCAGGCTTGGTGACAAGCACTTTTGCCTGCTGAGCCATGTCATTAACCTCATGATTTTTAAAAAAATTCTTTGGTTTTTGCTTGTGTGTGTGTGTGTGTGTTTTTTGGCTTTTCTGATTGAAAAATGCAAATAACACCAGTTTTGCCACAATAACTATTCTTATTATTTAAAAAATTTTTGAAATTAATTAATTAATTGAGGCAGGGTTTCTCTGTATAGCTCTCGCTGCCCTGGAACTCACTCTGTAGACCAGGCTGGCCTTACACTCCTAGAGCTCTGCCTGTCTCTGCCTCCCGAGTGCTGGGATTAAAAGTGTGTGCTACAACCACCCAGTGATGTTTTAAATTTTTAGAAGTATTTTTATTGCTCTGTGTGTGTCACATGTCATATTGCACATGTGGGGGTCAAAGGACGACCTGAAGCTGGCTCTCTGTTTCACATGTAAGTCTCAGGGATGAACCCAGGTCATCCAGCTCAGCTGAGCCATCTCTCTGGCCCCGAGTCCCTTTGGTAGCAGTGTGACATGGGAACTCTGCCTGTTGAAGGTTCAAGTCCACCACCTGCCTGCCTTCAGTGCTGGGCTCCCTCCTCCTTGCCTTCTGCCTTTCATTTGTTTTTACTTCTGCCCATGTGAGAAGTTCGGTGCTTCTAGGGCCAAATGAACCTCTTATTTTTTCTTTCTTTCTGGTTCTGTCTCTGGAATCTTGTCTGCCAGTATTTTTCACCTTAAACATAATTCATATTTGCTCTTTCTGTCCCCGTTTTCTATGCCTGCTGACCTCTGGCCTTTGCTCGTCTGCGTCAGGTGACAACATGTACAGCTGTGAGCGGTGTAAGAAGTAAGTTGTGCTCCGGGGCCTGTTCCAGATCCCTGTTCCCCGAGTCCTCATCCTCCCCAGGGTTTCCCTCAGCTAGCCCTGTGCTAACCTCCCAGATGACAAGGGTCTGGAGGGGACTGTGCTTTGGTCTCTCTGCTGACCCTCTTCCCCGCAGGACACTGACCATGGCTCTTCTGTCCTCTGCAGGCTGCGGAATGGTGTGAAGTACTGTAAAGTCCTATGCCTGCCCGAGGTGAGCGAGCCACCTTGGCCCTGTTAGGCTGAGGTCCACGTGGGTAGGTGCTTGAGTAGCCTGTGGGGCCGTGTAGAGACTGACCTGTCCTATACAGACACAGAAGGCCATGAAACTCGCGCAGGTGCTTTGGGGAAGAGGTGTCCTCTGCACTTCAGTTCCCTCTTCTGTTTGGGGGCTTGCTGAGGCCCCAGGTGAGCAGAGTCAAGGCTCAGGCTGCTGGCTGGCTGATGTCCTGGAGAGGTTCCTTAGAGTTCCCAAACCAGTGTCAGAGTTCTTGAAAAGTAAGCCTGGCAAGCTGGGGCAGAGTCCACTTCCTGAGGGCCCAGCCCAGCTCTCTGTCGGCCCCTCTGGCTGTCAGTCCTCGTGAGAGAAGTGGGCTGTTGACTCCCACATGGGGGTCTCTGACATGTGTGATGGACCCCATGCAAGTCCAACAGGCCTAGACCTGTGTGGGATTCCTATCCGTGAGCTTCCCTGTCGTCTTCCCCAGTTGGCCAGGGTGACTGGCCCCTGCCCTCTCCCCTCAGATTCTGTGTGTCCACCTGAAGCGCTTCCGGCATGAGGTAATGTACTCCTTCAAAGTCAGCAGCCATGTCTCCTTCCCCCTTGAGGGACTCGACCTCCGCCCTTTCCTGGCCAAGGAGTGCACTTCTCAGGTCACCACCTATGACCTTCTCTCTGTCATTTGTCACCATGGCACAGCAGGCAGTGAGTATGCCCTGCACTCCAGCCCAGCCCTCCTCCACTGCCTAGCCCCTGTGGTCCACATAACCTGTTGCTTGTCTACCAGGTGGGCACTACATTGCCTACTGTCAGAATGTGATCAATGGGCAGTGGTATGAATTTGATGACCAGTATGTCACCGAGGTCCATGAGACGGTGGTGCAGAATGTGGAGGCCTACGTACTCTTCTACAGGTGGGCCTGGTGGGGAACCCCAACTAATGTGCCTGTCTGTATCTGCAGTTTCTGCAAGCCAGCTTTCCTGTGAGAGGGTCAGGCCACTCCCCCAGCATGTAATGGGGTGCCTCTGCATACATAGCATGGCCTGGTCTGACTTGGTGTCCATGCACAACCTGAGTCCTGGTCTCTTGGCTCATACTGTACCCCTGTCTATCCCAGGAAGAGCAGTGAGGAGGCCATGCGTGAGCGGCAGCAGGTGGTGTCTCTGGCTGCCATGCGGGAGCCCAGCCTGCTCCGGTTCTACGTGTCCCGAGAATGGCTAAACAAGTTCAACACCTTTGCCGAGCCGGGGCCCATCACCAACCACACCTTCCTGTGCTCGCATGGAGGTGAACAGGCTGCCCCTGGGGGAGGTGTTGCGGTGGGGGTAGCTGGGCCCAAGCCCCAGCTTTCTCTTCTGTGCCTCCCCTCACAGGCATCCCACCTAACAAATACCACTACATCGACGACCTGGTGGTGATCCTGCCGCAGAGCGTCTGGGAGCACCTGTACGGCAGGTGAGTGCTGGGAGCTGGCTGGAGTGGGGTTGACCCCACTGCCCCTGTTCCCTGGGCAGCGCAGCAGCCCCACCTTCTGCAGGGAATCCAGTCAGCCCATTGGAAAGCCCTTGGATATTGCTTTCAGGGCTGAGGTGTGGGGGTTGGCTTAGACCTCTGACCTCTACCCAGCACAGGCTGTCTGGCACGGGGCCCAGACTGGCCACACTGAGGCAACTGCTCTAGTCTGAGGACTTGTAGGTCAGTGACACCAAGAGCAGGCAGTCCTCCCATGGCAGCCCAGTCCAGCCTCAGGCCCCAGTAGAGCTGGGTATGTAGAGTCTGCCCCGGGAAGGAGCCCCCTCCTGCCAGCTCCCAGTGGGTGGTGGGAAAGAGCCCTTGATCCTGTAAGGCTCCTAGGCCAGGACACTTATCTCCTACTGCAGCCTCACTGCACTTGTCTACTACTGCAGCCTCACTGCACCCATCTCCTACTGCAGCCTCACTGCACCCATCTACTGCAGCCTCATGCACTTATCTCCTACTACAGCTTTACTGGTGGCCCGGATGAAGCCGAGCTCTGGGCACCTTTTGAGGAAAAGCAGCCCTGAGGACCCTTGCCAGCCTTTTGTGCTGGGAGTGTGCTAGAGGGCACGGGGTGAGGCGGGGAGCAGCTACCCTGCTTGATGCTGGCTCTCTCTCCCTGCCCGAGCAGGTTCGGGGGTGGCCCTGCTGTGAACCATCTGTACGTGTGCTCCATCTGCCAGGTGGAGATCGAGGCGCTGGCCAAACGCAGGAGGATGGAGATTGACACTTTCATCAAGGTGCATTTGGGGAACAGGGACTTGAGGACCAAAGCCATGTGCAGTCAGGCTGAGTAGGAAGTGCTCTGCCAAGTAGTAGCGGGTCAGGAATGAAGAGAAGAGGCGTTGGCGTTAGAGAAATGCCAACATGCTCTACTCGCGCCTGCCGCGGTGACTCAGGCTAGGGTCTCTTTACAGTGGTTGAAATCCTGTGCCCACAGGAGCACTGCTGTCCCTGGGGGATGGAGCACTCCTGGCTGAGGACTGCTGGTCTCTGCACCCTCAAGTGGAAGGTGCCTGAGACTCACAGAAAGTGTGAGGAGTTTGGTACCCATCAGGAGAGGGGCTGCTGGGACAGGAAGTGCTGTGGTGGGGCTGCTTCCCCTCCTCATGCTGCTTATAGGACACAGGACGAGACCGGAAGCATTTAAAGTCGTGGGGAGATGTATGTAAGGCCTCTTCCTGTAATCACAGAGAAGTGTCGGTGAGGGCCTGCGGGTGTGGCTTAGCGCCTGTGATGCCCAGGGTATCATCTCCAGCACTAGCATTAAGAGTGTTAGACAGTGAACCATGTGAGCTGATGTTGCACTTGGTAAGTGAAGAAAACAGCGTCTTAGAGAAAGTGCTAAAGGCATTATCTGCCGTGACCTGGTTGGTCAGTGCAGGAACTGGCCGTTTCTTTGAAGATTTTTTTTTTTTTTTTGGTTTATAGAGACAGGGTTTCTCTGTAGCTTTTGGAGCCTGTCCTGGAACTAGCTCTGTAGACCAGGCTGGCCTCAAACTCACAGAGATCCGCCTGCCTCTGCCTCCCAAGTGGTGGGATTAAAGGCGTGCACTACCACCGCCCAGCTTGAAGATGTATTTTATGTATTTGAATGTTTTGCCTGCATATATATGTTATCTCACCATGTGCATGCTTGGTGCCCTCAGAGGGTATAGAAGCATTGGAATTGAAGTTATGGATGGATGTGAGCAACCGTGTAGGTGCTGGGAATTGAACCTGGGTCCTCTACAAGAGCAGTCTGTGCTCTTAACCACTGAGCCATCTCTCTAGCCCTTTGAATTTTCTCTTTTTTTGAACATGTCAAGGAGTCATTGATTTTCTGCGTAGAGCATCTAGTGTTTGAGAGGCTCAGGGGCTGGGGTGGGACTTTGGAAAGTCATGAGGAACAGGGGACAGATTGACTGCCCCTGCCTATCTCTTCCTCCCCCTAGCTGAACAAGGCCTTCCAAGCCGAGGAGTCTCCCAGTGTCATTTACTGCATCAGCATGCACTGGTTCCGAGAGTGGGAGGCTTTCGTCAAAGGGAAGGACAGTGGTGAGTGGTGCGGGCCTTCTGTAGGGCAGCCTGGCAGGTTTGGTGCTCTATTCCAGGGATGCAGAGAACACAGATTCCTGCAGGCCTGGCTGCCACTGCTGCTCTCCCAGCCACTATGACAGAGCATCCTTCCAACCCTGCCTCCTCTGCCCGCTCCTGCTGACCCCTGGGAAGCCGCCCCTCCCTCCTGCAAGGCCATGTACTTGGGATTCTATTGCCTCCTTGGTAGATAGCTCTAGACCTTTAGAAAAGCTGAGGTACTTGTTTGATCCCTTGGATTTGCAGAAATGAAGACAGCCCTGTAATTAGTGAGCTATCAGGATTCTCAAAGTCACCAGCAAAGAGTAGCAGACTTAGATCTGGGCTACCTTCACAGTCACTCAGGCTCCCAGACCAGGCTCTTGGGGGCCTGGCAGGTTGACAGAGCCCACAAGTGTCCTGCCTGCTTCTCAGACAGAGCATGAACAGCCAGTACTAGAGAGGCTGTTGGATATTTCCCCAGCCCCATCCTTTGCTGGCTGAAACAGGTGACTGTGGTTGGGAGCACAGTCCTGGGGTTCTTTCCATGGTCTGGCTTCTGGCCTTGCCTTTCTCCAGTTCTGAGCTGGGCAGGTCTTTCCAGCTGCCAGGACCTCTGTCCTGTGTAAACAGTTCCCATTTCTCATAGTTGCTGAGGGCTAGATGGTAGTAGACCAGGAAAGAACACCAAATAGTGGCAAATACCACTGATGCCCATCACTAAAACATTGGTCTTTAACAACCCCATGCCCACCAGATGTACCCTCTTCTGGTACTAAGAGTACTAAGAGACTGGCTTGAAATCAAGAGAGAAGGCTTTGGTGCAGGAAGTATCTCTGTTAGCCTTGGCTCTGCCCTGAGGCCAGAAAGGCCTCTGTGGGCTCTGAGTAGTAAGCCTTGCTGAAGGATAGTACTGCCTGGAGCACTGAACCTTGTGCTCTGTCTATTGCAGAGCCTCCCGGGCCCATTGACAACAGCAGGATCGCTCAGGTCAAAGGCAGTGGCCATGTCCAGCTAAAGCAGGGTAAGTCTCCCAGCACCACTAGCCCAGCCAGGCTGTCATTTGTACCTTCAGGCCACGCCACCAGGTTACCTTGAGGTCCTGTCCTTCCAGGAAGTTTTGCCAGCTGTTATCAAAATCCTGTTATCCAAATCCAGGCCCAGAGGCCATATAGGGGGATCTAGCAATGCTTGACCCCTGTGCAGGTCCTCTAGGCCCCTCACCACACCCTGCATTTTATGCCTCTTGCTAGCCTGGTCAGTTCTTATGTCATCTAACCCTGGGAAACGAGACAACAGCCAGAGCCATGTTCTCTGGGCCCCTTAGAAGAAAGGGCTTTGGGGAGGGCTGTGGTCATTCTCTCTCCTGTCTGGGGCACCATGCCTGTCCTCATCCTCGCAGTTCCACTACCTAGAAGATGTTTCTCCTGAGGACTGTTATACAATGTGGCCTCAGTGTAAGCATGCTTCTCCTGTTCCACAGGGGCTGACTATGGGCAGATTTCGGAGGAGACCTGGACCTATCTGAACAACCTGTATGGGGGTGGCCCTGAGATTGCCATCCGGCAAAGTGTGGCCCAGCTCCCAGACCCAGAGAGCTTGCATGGAGAGCAAAAGATTGAGGCTGAGACCCGGGCTGTGTGACTTGGGCCAGGCTGAGTGGCTGTGGCTGGCCCTACTCCTTTCCAGACAGCCCTGCATCCCTCTGCAGACTGCATCCTGCTGAGTGCCCACTGTCCCCGAAGGCTGGTATCTGCCATCCCCAAAGGGTGTGTCTGCCCTGCAGCTGAGCTGCTGTGTGCTTGGTGCGGAGACTAAGTGCGGCTGGGCCGTCCGCCGCGAGAGATGCTGTGCTGGGAAATATATTCTCTGACTTCTGAGGACTCCGGCTATCGTCGCCCTTTCCCCAGACTTGCCCTCTTGCTAGCTTGGGCCCAGCTTTTGTCCCAGGAGCTCCATGCTGCCCCTCAGCCAATGCTGTCCCCTGGGATGAGACTGAGAATGGCAGCCATCTTTTGGGTATTTTCTGCTGGGTACTTGGTCCAGCAACTTAGGGACTCACAGAGGTAGATTTCCATGCACAGGGGACAGAATGGATGTGAGGGGCTCTGCACGGCGGCCATGTTGGTTACCATAGCCTCCTGGAGGTCCAGGCTGCCCTGTGTTGGTTGTTGACTATAGATACAGGGCTCATGTGGTTGGAGTGGAGAAAGGGCAACTTTTGTTTATAGAGGACCTGCCACCTTGTTGTGCTGAGCCCACTGGCAGATGGGTGTCATTTGCCCTGTGGAGAGGCTCCTGAACCCCTGGGGGCGGGGTAGACAGATACCTCAGGCACTGGTGCAGTGTTGGTTGCTTGCTCAGCTTCCTGTGTGGCCTAGAGTGACCCTGATTCTCCTCTTCCTGTACCTCCCCCAGCCTTAGTGTCTAGGGCCACCTCTGGGGAGATGTGATCTGTGGCTACTCACACAGGCACTTGCCCAGAGGGTCCTGCAAGGCCATTGCAGAGGTACTGGGACCCCCTGAGCCTTGAGAGGCTGTCCTGATGCTGGGGTCCTTGAGAAGTCTGGACAGAACATCTAGGTATGGGGTGGTGAGGGATCCTGGGACCAAGAGGCCACCAGAGGGCAGTGGCCTCCACTCTCTGCAGAAGTGGATGCCTGCAGCCCAGGCCTGGGCATTTGGTATTCCCTAGACCTGCTTCTTCCCAATGAGGTGGCATGTGGACCCGTGGACAGCTGCTGCTGGGACTTGCCCCATTGGCTGCCATCTTTGGAAGTCTGCTGTCAAGCCCTTGGCTCATTGCACTACTGTGATGGTTTGTGTTCAGAATGTCCCAATAAATATGCATTCCTCCCCTGCCCCTAGCTTGTCCTGTCGTGTGTTAACTGACTAACACGAGCCAGAGGCCCCGTGGAAGCTGTGGGGAGGAGGCTGGATCATTTGAAATGCCAACTGTCTTTCCTTTCCTGGAACCTGCCAACCACAGGGGCCCAGCAGGGATATGTCTAGTGGCCAGCATACCCCTGCAAACCTCAGCAGTAGCCTACAGAGTAGCTACAGAGGCCCAGTGCCTTCCCCAGGACCTCAGGCCTCTGGACCTTAAGCGGCATGGTCGTCATCCCTGCAGCTCTGGTCCCATTTGCTTTAGTTTTCTGGGGAGGGTTTGAGAGTATTGCTTTGGAAGCACTGAGCTCTGGACTTGGGAGGTGGCCCAGTGGTTGAGTGTGTTATGGTATCCAGATTTATTCTGTCCTGTGTGGAAGAGCAAGCTGGCCACTGACATCCCATAATACCTGAAGGGTTAGGAGTGCTCGGAGTAGAAACAAGGGCTAAAACCTTCCCAAAGCCAGGGGTAGTGATGTACTTTTCTGGTCCGGCATTTGAATTAGAGGCTAACCTGGGCTACAGGATTCCATCTCAGAACAAATCCACCAAACAAGGAAATGCATATAGGACTGGGAATGTACCTCACAGCTGGAAGAGTGTTTTATCTAACACACACGAAACCCTGGATTGCAGTCCCACCACTTAATTCAGGCATGGTGGAACCTGCCTGTAATAGAAGCAGCCTATAGCAGGTAGAGGCAAGAGGATCATCCTTGGCCGCATCTTGAGTTGCAAGCCAGCCTGGACTCCACGACACCCTGCACCCTACCTCTTCAAGCCTCTGTTTACAAGTTACTGTGTGTGTGGAGTGTTTCTAGAGATGTTTCAGACGCGCTCACTTCCGAGAGCTACATACGTTTGAACCCATAGTGCACACGTGGGCGGCTTCCTATGGAGGAGGATTTCTGTCTGGAGTTAATTCAGGGGCTTGGCAACATTCATTGCTTGTACTGCGGGAAGCTGAGCTAGAAATAGACCCTGGTTTGCCTCAAAACACTTGGGTAGTTCCCCTTGAAATAAACGCCTAGCTCTTCAGTGGCTCCAGTGAACCTAGATCTGGCAGGCAAGGCATCCTCGCTGAGCAAGGCAGGAAGTTCCCAGGGGCTGGTGAACTGGGGCCAACTTCTGGCCCTAGGGCTGAGTCTCCAAGGAGGAGCCAGGAAGGACTGACTGTGCCTCTCTGTGGGAGTGGGTAGCCATCCCTGCAGAGCAGGTGTCTGGCACCTGAGGGCACATGCAGGTCCTAATCGTCTGTGGTTCTGCCCATGAACTTGCGCAAACTATAGCAGAAAGGATGTACCTTACACCCATTCTATTTTAAACTCAGGGCAAACATGAAACTACCCTGACTCTTGCATGGCCTAAATTTGAACTAGAAATAAAGTCGAATTTTAGTGTCAGGCTTCCTGTCTCCAGGACCTTGCTTGACGGATCAAGGGGAGCAGGCACAGATGCACTGATACCCACAGAGAGCCTGAAAAGGAGCTGGCAACCTTGAGTAAGTGTGCCAGGACCACTGTGGTCCTCACATGTGGAGAGCTGTGGGGGGAGGTTCTGCAGGACTCACCCGGACCATTGCAGGCTGCACTGCCTCTTGGGCGCTGTCCCTTTGGGGGCATTGTGTCCAGCAGAGCACTGCAGGACTGGAAATATCCTCCTGCCTGCCCAGGTCTAAGGACGAAGGCACACGTGAGCCTTTGTGTATATTATTTTCTTGTAGCCCTGAGATGTCCCCAGTTGATGTCACTAAAAACCTACCGCACAGAGCCACAAGTGTTTCAGCCAGGGCCTAATGAATACTTGATGCAAATCGAGACACACAGGGGCTGCTGGTGCTGGCTGAGACACACAGGGGCTGCTGGGTGCTGGCTGGCTCCCGTCCCGTATTTGGACACCAGAGGAAAGCACCACAGGGACTAGGGAGGTAAGGGTTCACCCTGAGTGATGGCAGAGACAGAAGGCGTTGAACCCCTTCAAGCTTAGCCCACCTTTTAGCCTTCAGCTTTGTTTGCTGAAACAGGGCTCGGCTATATAGCTCAAGCTGGCCTGGAACTCCTGAGTGCTGGGGTTACAGCTATGCTCCACCATGCTCAGCTGCCATATTCACTGTCCAGCCACTTCCTGCTTTCTCAGGACCCACAGGGCTCGCCTTTAATAACAGCAATTGGTTTTTTAATTCACTTGTTTTGGGGGTGGTAGGGCCGGAAGCTACTGTATACATGTGGAGGTCAGGAGATAACCCTCCAGAGTAGTTCTCACCCTCCACCATGTAGGAGCCCAGAGACAGAACCGAGGTCCGGGTCACCAGGCACAGCAGCGAGGGATAGAACCCAGATCCGGGTCACCAGGCACAGCAGCGAGGGTTAGAACCCAGATCCGGGTCACCAGGCACAGCAGCAAGGGATAGAACCCAGGCCCGGGTCACCAGGCACAGCAGCGAGGGATAGAACCCAGGCCCGGGTCACCAGGCACAGCAGCGAGGGATAGAACCCAGGTCCGGGTCACCAGGCACAGCAGCTCAGGGCTTCTACTCTGCTGCCTCCATCTGCTCATGCCAGCCTGCTGCTAGCAGCAGTAGTTAAGGGTGTGTCTTGGGGGATTCCCTGGGGCTCTCGCAGTTCTAGAATTTTACTGTGAGCAAGCATGAGGCTCTGATACTGGAGGCAGTGGGGGGAGGAGGGGTGCGTAGATGAGGGATGCTCCCTTCCCCCACCCCCAGGCTCTTAGGTTTCCTCCCTAGTCGCAGGTTAGGGATGCTACTCCAGTTCTGCCGTCTTCCACTAGGGGTCGCTACTTCCCTCACCAACAAGGCTCCTGAGGCCAGGGTGTGGCCAGGGCAAGCTGGTTGCTGGGGTGCCTGGGCCAGCCGGTATTTCCAGAATACTGGAGAAACCCAACCCAAGGGCGTGTGAGTGTCCTGATTCTGTGAATCAGGAACCTTCTTTCTCTGCAACCCCAGTATCAGGGTAGGAAACACAGCCTCCCGGTTTGTAGCCATCTTGCCTGCAAGAGCCCCCCAGCCATGGAAGGTTCTGAGGAGCCAAGGAGATGCCAGGCTCTGCTGGAATCCCACAGACTCCTTTCTGATGAAACAACCAAGTCCTCAAAGAACATTCTGGAAATGACTTTCCAAAATTAATCTTTTGCTAACGACAGGCACCTGGTTTCCTCCACCACACTGCCTCTATGGAGCATGATGGTTTAGCAACCCAGACGAGACTTGAACTGGTCCTCCTGTGTGCACCTTCTGAGTGCTTGGATGTCAGTTGTGTACCCCCACATCCAGCTATCACTTCTTGACTTGTTTAGAAGTTTTTTTTCCCCCAAATGTTAGCTTCCTGGTACTGCAGGTAGCAGCTTTCTTGGAAGCTGCTTCCATCCACTATGGAAAAGGCTTCTGCAGGGACTAGAGAGATGGCCCAATGGTTAAGAGCACTGTCTGCTCTTCCAGAGGACCCAGGTTCAATTCCCAGCACCCATATGGCAGCTCACAACTATCTGTAACACCAAAGTATCTGAATCCCTCATATAGACATAAAGAAAAATAAACCATTAAAAATATTAAAAAGAAAAGAAAAGGCTTCTGCAGCTCTTCCTGATGACCCGTGGGGGAGTGTGCCCATACTTGGTGTGGCGGCTAATATCTCTCAATGTGGACAGCTCCCTCCCCAAAACACCCCTAAACACTCTTCGGGAATGGAGGTGTGTCCACACCTCCCCTGAGAAGACAGGGTGAAGTGTTCGAAACCAGCTGTGAAATCATGGCCTCCAACAATAGGCAAGCCAGTGAGAACCAGACATGTAGCACCTTTTGAGGCAGGGTCTTCCCTTGTAGTTCTAGCTGGCCTTAAACTCACTACATAGACCAGACTGACCTGGAAATCATGGAGATCTGCTTGCCTCTCGGCCTCCCAAGTGCTGAGATTAAGGGTGTGTGCCACCACACTGGGCCTGCAGGTGGTCCTTTAGAGCCATCCAGGGCTGCTGACTTGGCCTGTAGCACTTCTCGCCTGGCCATTGGGAGAACAGTGGACCGTTGTGGACCATGAATGTGTACTCGTGCTGGTCCAACTCCCACATACATTGGCATTCCTGAGGCCAGAGGTCAACTCGGCGGTGGTGGCGCACATCTTTAATCTCAACACTTGGGAGGCAGAGGCAGGTGGATCTCTGTGAGTTCGAGGCCAGCCTGGTCTACAGAGCGAGTTCCAGGACAGCCAGGGCTACACAGAGAAACCTTGTTCCCCCAAAACAAATACACATCTGCCATTCTTGGATAGAATGTGTCTCTGCAATGTGTCAGCCTACTTAGGGCTGGAAGTGACATTTATTATTGAGTAGGTCTCTAGCCTTCCCTGAGTAGATATGATTCCTCTTGAGTTTATACAGTGACAGAGAAGAGCAGAGGCCAGCCATCAGCCCTGGGAGCTTCTGTGACTGGAGTCCCCTGCCTCCCTCACGTGTGTGTGCATGTTACGATGGAGGGCATGTTCAAGCCTGTGTGTGCTCACCACTTACGTGTAGAGGAGATCAGATCAATAGCACCAGGTGTCACCCTTTATCACTCGATCTTAATTACATTGAGACAGGTCCCTTTAACCTTGGTTGGTCTGGAACTCAATAAGACCAAGTTAGCCTTGAACTCAGAAACTCTGCCTCCTGAGTGCTGGGATTAATGGTGCATGCCTCTGTAAATCCTGAGACAAGGTCTCATAAATTAGCTTTCCAGTTGGTGACTGGGACCCACCTGCCTTTGCCTCCCTTTAGTGTTTGGGGTGCCGGCTCTCACTGCTGTGCCAGCTTCTTATATGGGTGCCAGAGATTGAACTCAGGTCCTTGTGTTTGCTCAACAGGGACTTTACCCACTGAAGCATCTCCTCAGCCCGAGGCATCTCTTCATGCAACCAGAGAACCGGGTGACACCAGAAATTATATTTTATTTAACATTGAAAGGACTAACATTTCATACAAGGGTGAGAGTAGCCTTCTAATGAAAGCACTTTGTTTGGTTTTAATTCCACCTCCAGAGACACGGGCCAGCCCAGGACCTGTCAGCTGGGAAGGCCTTCCCGACAGTGCCATGCCCTCAAGCTGAGAATTAGTGCAGCTCGCTTGTGTACACACACACACACACACACACACACGCACGCACGCACGCACGCACGCACGCACTCATGCGCGCGCTTTAAAAGGTGCTTAATGTCATGTACAGAATTTGGGGTCATTACTAGTGACATTCTGCGTGTTACACATACAAGACACAAAATCAAAAAGAACCACCAGGCTGCAGTTTCTAGAAACTTCCTGGCAGGAACAGAAGCTGTTTAACTTTGTGTGAACATGTCTGCTATCACCACAGGTGTCACCGGAAGGCATCAGAGCCCCCGTGAAATATTGGGGCTGCTCTCACTGGCTGAGCCACTCAGCCTAGAGGGAGGAGCCATCACAGCTTCACATCCCGAATAAGAAAAAAAAAAAAAACGGGCAAATGTCAAGTTCCTTTTATTTTCATCTCTAAGTCACTTGCAGGGCAGGTTCTTTTACAGTGAGTCATTCTTGTAACAGCTCTAGCAGCTAGGGATGACAGGCAGCGGGTCCTGGAGAGAGGGGTTGCTGAGCTCCCTGGGAAACCCTGCACACCCCGTCCCCGTCCGATTCCACAGGATTCCCACAGTGGACTGGGCAGCTTAGAGAACTGGCCAGAAGACGCTCATCTGCCATCCTCTGGACATAGGTAGTACAGGCAGTTAGAAGAGAAGGGAGACAAGCAGAGGTTTCAACAGTCACGGATCGGCCGCTTATCCCTTTTATCTTTGTGGCAAGAGCCGTTCTTAATCCAGGCAGGAGATGGGAGGCACGGCCTTCATGCATTACCGAGGTCTGCAAGCAGACCCGTAAAAACCACTTAGCTTCCTCAGGGAGGGGCAGCGGTCAGCCCAACTTGGTGAAAAACCCGAGGCTCTGGTGACCTGCTGAAGTTGGGTTAACTGTGTCAGAGCTGAGGCCCTGACATCACCCTTAGGTACCAGGCTTCCATTTTGTTCACTGAGTCTTCCTCATGGGACTAAGGGCACACCTGCTACAGGGAACAGAAACTGTGGTTCATGGAACAGCCCCACGGGGGGCCCAGAGGACAGTGTGCAGGACCCCGGGCTTGGCCTTGCTTGGGAGGAGGGGGGGGGTGGAGAAAGCTAATCCTTGCTTGCTCTTGAAATCCAAAGCCAGGCCCTTGTCCCTGCACCCGGCCCTGGTATCCCTCCCCGCCCTGGTACCCCCCCTTTCTGCTATGAAGTTAGCAGTACTAGTCTGCAGCATGGTGTGCCAGCCCCAGTTTGCGGAGAATGTCTGAATCTATGCAAACTTTGGACAAAACCCAGGCCAGACCTGAGGACATTGCCCTTTCTGTCCCTGTCTCTGTAAGACTCCCATGTCTTTGATCCTCTGACATGATGCCAAGCTACCAGCTGCCCAGAAGCTCATGCTAACAGGGCGGCCTTCACTGGGGCTTCCGTGCAGGGGGGAGAAGCTGTGTGGCTCTAAGGCGTGAATGACCGACCATCTTGGTTCTCGAGCGAAGATCCATCAAGTGAGAGGAACACAGCCTCAAAAGCAAACTCCATCCATTCCTCAGGGCTTCCAGGATCAAATGCAGACGTGGTGGCCGCAGAGCCACCAGAGGGACCACAAGAGGCATAAGGTCTTTGGTGAGGAACATAGTAGAGTCCTCAAATGCTACTTATGGGGCTCAGCAGGTCCGCCTTACAGTATCGAGCTAGTGGGTGAGAGGCCCTTTGTCACAGGGTGCCATGAACAGGCGGACAGCTCACAGAAGGCAGACACAAGCAAGACAACAGGGCTGGCCCACAGCTAGGGTTGGGACTTTAGTATGGATCTTCCTGGGCCATGTTTAGAACCAGAGTGCAGGTGGGGAGGGGCCGGATGCCCTAGTCCCACCATAGAGCCACTGGGATGAAGGAGGAAAGGTGTCAGTGCCGAGAAGTTGGAGGATAGGTGACCAGAGGGTGTGAGGCAGAAGCCTCTGGAGAGGACACATTTGCTGACGTCCCAAGAGACACCTGGGAGACAGGTGGGCGCTCAGTCCACCCAGTGCATGCCTGGCCCTCCTTGGCTGGATTCTGGTAGTCACCCAGGAAACCAGTGGTGTCGGCTGACGAAAGGCACAGTGTGAGATGTGCAAGGAAGGCCAGGCAGTCTGCAGGTAGACTGGGAGCCCAGCAGGAGCAGGGGCACACGGGCGCAAGTCCAGTTGGCTTTGTGGCCTGTGTGGGAGGGGACTGGAGCGAGGCGGACAATCCCTGCGTGGGGCTGAGGAAGAGAAATGCCCCTGCCAGGACAATGGGCAGAGCCACGGGAGCAACGCTATGAAGAGAAGGGGAGGTGGGACAAGGGAACCCAGCTTGCAGATGAGCGGGATGCCCCGCCGGCCTGGGTGACGCTGGAGACCTGTGGGGACAAGTGGGCTGGATGATGGTGGCTCCTGGGGAGGCTCACGGGGAACTCTGGCCATGTGCACTGCCTTTAGGAACCTATAACACAAAAAGAAAAAAGAAAAGCCCCGGGTTAGAGGAAGCCTCAGGTGAGAGGCAGGCACTTTGCCACTGGCAAACTGCTTGCCTTGGGGAGAAGGGAAGGGATTTCAGTAATTGTTTGCCAGAGTGGCTCTGTTGTGGAGAGCTTTCGAGGCTTTAATCGTTTGTTTTGAGACAGGCTCTCAAGTAGCCTAGGGTGACCTCAGATTCTCTATATAGCTGATGATGACCTTGAACTCAAGGTCATGCTTCCACTTTCCACACTCTGGGAAGACAGATGGCTTTTTATTGCCATCTTTAGCTGGCCCCATCTCTGGACCAAAACAAAAGGTCAATGGGTTAACAACCTGCTCAACTGAACTGTGGGTTTTTTTTTTTTTTTTGTTTTTTTTTTTTGGATGGTGCCAGGAAGCTAAAGGGCAAATTCTCTCTCCCATTGCAACAGGAGGTCTCTCGGCAGTAAGGACGGATGCCCTGGGTGAGAGGGGAGCCTAAGGCTGCCTGCCTCACTGAGCAGCGAAAGCTCTCCATCCCCAGAGGCGAGGGAAGACAAGGAAAGCAGATGCTCCCAGCCCTGAGGACAGGAGGGATAAGAATAGGGAGGCAGAATTATTTGGAAAAACAAAAAAGCTTTTGGCTGGAAAATTCCTCAGTACCAGAGGTGAGAGAGTTACACACTTAACACAGAGAGTAATGTGAAAAAGAGAAAAATCACTTAAAATACACAGCACCAAGAAAAAATAATAACATTTATTAGAGAGGCAGATACGAGGGCACAACTGGAGGATGACAGGCAGATTCTTTTCTCTTAGGATGAGAATAGAAAGAAACAACCATGACAGCTGTATTCAAACAACTTACTCAGAACCCAGGGTTTTACAATAAACTCAAGTGTGCAGCAGCCAGCCGGACCTAGCTACAGTGCAAGAGTCCTCGGGCCTCCCCAATAGTTATAAAAACAAAAAGTGGTTAGGCAGAAGAATAACAAATAAAACAGATAGGTAAAAGACTAAAACAACACTGTTCAAAGAATCTGTTTAGTTTTCAAAATGCAATATATACAAATATCCCCTGCGGGGCAGGATTATGGGCGTGTTCAACAGAAGGTGATGTAAAAAGCAACATTACCCCAGGAGACTCAGAGCAATCTAGGATTTTGGCAATGATTAAGTATGTCACAGATACCACACACATACACAGAAAGTGCCCTGGCATTATTTTATAAAAATCCAGAAGGTGCAGCTGGGCAGTGGTGGACACACACCTTTAATCCTGGAGGCCGAGGCAGGCAGGTCTCTGTGTTCGAGGCCAGCCTGGTTTACAGAGCAAGTTCCAGGTCCTGTTTGGAACCCCTCCTCCCAAAAATATCCAAGAACTGCTTTGAATTCTTGGGAGTTGAGGAGCAGCAACTGGACTTGTAGGGGTTTGGGGAACAAGGTTTGGGAGATGCTAGGCGGGATGATACTGTCCCCTCCCTCCCCCCACCCCCAGACTGGGGCTAGCTCCCAGGTGACTGTTAATCTCAGGTATACCTTCTAAATAACAAGAAAAAGCTACAGACAGCTCATCTCTCCCTCTATGCATTTATTTATTTATTTTCTATTGTTTTGAGACAAGGTCTCACTATGTAGCCCTGGCTGGCCGTTCCAGGCCAGCTTTGACCTCACAGAGATCCGGCTGGGGTTACAGGTGTGTGCCCCCACCGCCCTGCTCTCTGGTTTCTTACACTGAGTTGTGCTTGCTTTGTGTGGGTGAGCACATGTGTCATGGCACAGGAAAGTCAGAGGTCAACTCTTGGGAGCTGGTCCTTTGCTTCAGCCACGTGAGACCCAGGCTTGGGGACATATGCCTGTCTCTGCTGAGCCATCTTCCCCTAACCACACTCCAATCTCCCTTTTCGGACAGCAGACTAGGAGGAATTTCTATCATTACCACTAAGGAGCCGGGAGCTATCCAGTATCACTCAGCACAGACAGTGTTGGACCTGTTCATGTTAGGATGCTAGGGTTCAGTTTAGCAACACACACTTAAAACTGCGGCCACAGATGCATGTCCAAACTGGCGTTTCCTCACCCCAACTTACACAAGGGAAGCCCCTCCATTTCACCCAGCAAGCTGTTCACCTGAAGGGGCCCTGGGATGATTGACTTTGAACACACTGTGACAGCGAAAGTTACTCACAGGAAATACGAATTACAAAATTAATGTGCACTGAATGTCAGGTGGGCTGGGCCAGCTTCCTGTTTCTGAGACTGTACTAGACTGTGAGGTATGGCTGCTGGGGTCTTGGAGAGGGCATGGGACCCTTTGTGCCACCTTTGTAACTGCCAAGAGCCCATCACTACTTCAAAATATTGTCTTTAGCGTAGCAATCACAAGACTGAGACAGGGAGACAGAGTTCAAGGCTAGCCTGGGTTCCATAGCAAGACACTGGCTAAAAAAAAAAAAAGTAAAAAAGTCTTTAAGAGCCAGGCGGTTGGTAAGTACAGCTTGCTCAATGACACTTCACAGGCCCTTGTGAAATTCAGGAGAAATCATTGCCAGAATCTTGAAACTATTTCAGGTTCCTGAGCCCAGACAGAGGTATAGCTGTCACTTTTAGAGTCATTGCAGGGGCTACAACTCAGTGGTAGTGAATCTGCCAGCGAGCACACGGCCCGATCCCATCCCCAACCACATTAAAAACAAACAAACAAACAAAACAAAACAGCTTATTAAAATGAGCCCCTAATATAGAGGCAAAGATCTATTTTGTGCTTAATAAGATGTAAATAATTTCCAAAGTCAAACAGGAAGGACCAGATGTGAGCCAGGCGGTGGTGGCACATGCTTTTATCCCAGCACTTGGGAGGTAGAGGCAGGTGGGTCTCTGAATTCAAGGCCAGGCTGAAATACAGAATGCATGTTCCAGGATGGTCAGATATACACAGAGGAACCCTGTCTCCAACAACAACAACAACAACAGGATCGGATGTGGACGGATGCAGCTCCACGATGGGCACAGCTCAGTCCTGGACCACTTCTGGGTATCACCAATCCCACCCTCTCCCCTCCAGTATCAGCACTGACTTAAAAATGCAAATCCCCGCATGGCCCAGGTCCCTTTAGAATACGGAGACTTTATTTTATTCTGACTGGAGTTAGCCAGAAACCCCAAATGATGCCTAGGAAGTTCAAACTTTGGGTCTTATAGTTGCCAAAGATTAAAAAAAAAAATCTTCCTCTTAAAAAGGGACTTGCAGGGGTCGTTGCGTGCAGTGGTACACCAGGTTCTGCTCATGGCAAACCTTCTCGAATGACCCCAGGGTGTTGGGCAACTAGCTGCTGTACACCTGCCTCACCAGCTTGAAGACACTCCACCATCGGGTAGAGCCAGAAGACTGTCATGTCATGTCAAAGTTAAATCGCTCAAGGAGCACACCGTTCTGGACATATCTTGGTTGTTTGGGACACTCAGACAACAAAAGGGCCTGAGCAGCAAGTGTAAGGACACTCGGCATGGGCACTAAGAAAATGTTATCCTCTTTGTTGGGAGACGTTACTCAGTTCCATTGATGAAACAACAAATGTTAACTTTCATTTACTTAATTTCTACTGAGTCTTACTGTATAGCCCAGGCTAGCCTGAAACTCGGTGGGATGCTCCTTACTCAGCCTCCTGAGTGCTGGGATTATAGGAATGAACCACCACCGCACATTTTAAAAATCTACATACTTTTGTTGAAAGGAATAGAAACACTGACGAGATTTCAGACAACACAGTTGTAAGCAGGACGGGGCAGCTCTGCACACCCCAGTTCCCCGAGTGTCTGTATCACTTGCTCTCTGCTGGCCTCTTGAAGGCCTACGGCAGCCAAAGCGGTTGGGAGAGACAACTCCAATGCTTTTAAGGGTTTTTGTATTTGTTTTAAGTGGATTAAATATAAGTCTTAGCACCTTTGGCGTTTTTGTCTAAATAGACTTCGACGTAGGAAGTAGGGACATAGCCCTCCTCGTCTTCACTTCTGCGGATGCGAGTCCACCCATCGCCCTTGTCCTCCTCGATCACACTCAGCAGCTCTCCTTCCACCACGGAAATGGTGCCTTCATTCTGACCTGCAGAGGTAAAGGGAGAGATGAGGTCTCTCGGGCGGGGCTGGAAGGGCCCTTGCAATGGCGTAGGTAGAAGAGGGATGAGATCAGTATGGAGTATGTCCCCTTGGTCCTCCGCACTGCCCTGTGTTTTCCTTCCTTAGGTCCTCTGAGGACCGTCCACACCTCCCCACAAGCCCGGGTGAGTCTCTGCTCCTCTCAGGGTTTCTCCTGGGGCAGAGGCGGGGGGGGGAGGTCCTCCCTCAGCTTCCACAGCGCCTTCTAGCAGGGCCCTCATCTCTTTCCCCTTCTGGCACTTTCTGAAGTCAAGGTTCTACTTTTCCTACTGCCTCTAGGACTGTCTCCTTGATGTCCCTAGCCCCTAGAAATGTAGCCTAGGAGATCTGGGTTCACTGGGACACTTATCCTACTGTTCTGTCCCAGGGCATCTCTGAGCACCCAAGGATCAGCCATGTCGCTGGCCTTGGCTCTCCTCCTCTTTGCTAAGTCATGTCAGTCACAATACAGCTCTGTCTTCTCCTTAGTCAAGGCCCCAAGGCAGTTCTTGTTCTTCTTCATATATATATAATTATATATACACATATACACACATATATATATCATTGGTATTTTGCCTGCATGCATGTCTGTATGTCTGTGTGAGAAGGGTGTTGGGTCCCCTGGAACTGGAGGTACGGACAGTCGTGAGCTGTCATGTGGGTGCTGGGAATTGAATCCAGTCCTCTGAAAGAGCAATCAGTGCTCTTTACTGTGGAGCCATCTCTCCAGCCTCCCCCCTCCCTTTTTTTTTTTTTTTTAAAGTTCTCTAAGGTCATTTAAAAGTCAGAGCCAAACCTCTAGATCAGCTTTGGGATTGTATGATGGTTAGTTCTGTCAGGCTGATACAACCTGAAGTCGTCTGGGAAGAGGTCAGTGAAGAACTATACAGCACGGTGGCCTGTGGGTGTGTCTATGGGAGAATTTTTTTTTCTCCAAGACAGGGTTTTCCTGTGTAGCTTTTGGCTGTCCTGGAACTCACTCTGTAGACCAGACTAGCCTCAGACTAAGAAATCTGCCTGCCTCTGCTTCCCGAGTGCTAGGATTAAAGGTGTGCGCCACGCCCACCACTGTTGGGCTTTCGGGTGTCTGTCTTACAACCACCATAAATGATGCAGGAAGGCCTAGCCTGAAAGCGGGCGGCACCTGAAAGTTCACTGCTGTGTAAAGGAGAAGCTTAGCGGAGCCATCATCTCTTGGCAGTGGGTGTGAGCGCAGCTTCAAGTCTGTCTTGGCTCCCTGCTGTGATGTACTGGGATCTGGAACCCTGAGCTAACATAAATGCCTTCTCCTCTGAGTGGCTCTCGGTCAGGGTATTTCATCACAGCCACAGAATGAAATAGGGAGGAGACAAATGGTTTGGGGAACAGTCACAGCAGGGTCACTGTGTGTGTCTGTGTGCGAGGTGGCGTGACACAAAGCAAAGCTTCATTGACGATTTCCCTGAGCCCTGACTGATTCTGCATCCTCTGTAACTCTGGGTGGCACCATGTCTAGGCACACAGGATAGAGGCATGATGCTGATGGTCCACCCTGTTTCCTGGCTGATCCCACACAGGGGACAATGGCATGCCTGTTGACAGCTTAAACACCATCCTCAGTGCAGGTGGAGGAAAAACTAACTCTTCTTTTTTTCAGCCAGGTAGTCTACTTTCCGTGTGTGTGTGTGTGTGTGTGTGTGTGTGTGTGTGTGTGTGTGTGTGTGTGTGTGTGTGTGTTAGTGTGTATGTATAACTGTATGTGAGAGACTGTGAGTGTGTGATGTGTGTATGTACGTGTGTGATAGTGAGTGTGTAGTGTATGGTGGGCAGCGGTTGATGTCAGGTTGATTATTATCGATTTTCCATCTTATTTATTTATTTATTTATTTAAAGATTCTTTTACTGGGGCTGGAGAGATGGCTCAGCAGTTAAGAACACTGGCTATGCCAGGCAGTGGTGGTGCATGTTTTTAATCCCAGCACTTGGGAGGCAGAGATCTCTGTAAGTTCAAGGCCAGCCTGGTCCACAGAGTGAGTTTCGGAGTGGGGGAAGAACACTGGCTGTTCTTGCAGAGGACTGGGATTCTGTTCCCAGTACTCATGCGGTGACTCACAACCACCTGTGACTCCAGTTCCGAAGGATCTGAAGCTCTCTTCTGGCCTTGGGCACTAACATGGTTCACAGACACACATGTAGGCAAAACACTCATTCACATAAAATAAATAAATAATTGTCTTCTTTAATTTTACTGTATGTATGAGAGAGAAGGAGAGAGATAGAGAGTTTTGATCTCTGGGAGAGAGGGGTCTCATAGCAGTTTAGGAAGGCGGAAGATCTCCCCTGGGCCGCAGTACCTTCAAATGTGTAGAGGGCCTTGCAGGTCCCTATGGCAGGAAGTGGCTCCTCATCATCAAATTCATCATCAAAATCTGTGGTCAGCACCTTGAGCTCGCTCTCCTGGCTTTGCTCTTCTGTGTAACTACCATCTGGGCTGCTCAAGAGAGGAAGACATACAGCAACTATAGCGACCAACCTGGAGACATGGTTATGCCCGCACCACCGTGGGGCAATGCCACCTCAGATGGTCAGCCCATATTGGATGGTAAGCTGAGATATTTTCATGGGGGCAGAATGAGAGGTGATGGAAACAGACGCTCTTGCCTTGTGTTCATGAGAGACTCAGAACTTAGAAGTACAAAGCCAGACGGCCCCTCTGCCAGAGACGGGGTCCCACAGGTACTGTACCTCTCCCGGTCCTGGGCGCAGTTAGTGACTGTCTGCTGTGTCTGACCGTCATACATCCCACTCTGCCGGCGTGCCTGCTCACTACGTGCCGGGAGTCTGCCCTCCACCTCAGCCAGCCAGGCCTGGAAGCAAAAACCACAGAAGACTTGGACCTGGGCTAGCCTAGGCTCAAACATGAACTGTCAGGCCTTAGCTCAGGGTTGGAGTCACTTAAAGCTGATGTTCGAAGACCTGGTTGATGTCTCATAGCCTGCACTGGCTGGCTATGCAGGTGGGGCTCCTAGGCAACCGCTTCATCCCCCTGCAAAGCTGGGGGAGGGGGAGGGAGGCCCTTGCTCACCAGATTTACCAAGCATTCCACATGGCAGAAAGCAGGCACCACTGGGCTACACTCTTGGGCAGCCCTGCAACCACAGATAAATTGCTCTATCCTTCCTTCTGACTCAATCCCGTGGCTCTGAGGTCACCCAGGGAAACCCCATAGCCCGAGGCGTGTCAGTAGGGTGGTTTCCCTCTCCAGGGACATAGACCAACATTGCCATCACAGAGACCACTGATGGGTGGGGGTGGGGGTCTCCTCGGGTGCCTGCCCAGAGGTACCCTTCCCCTTGCTGCCCCTTCCTTAGCTCCTGTTCCTCACACCTCAAACTTCTGTGTCTCCAGCCGCAGTCTCTCTATGTTCTGGGTGACTTCAGCAAGTTTGTGGTCCAAGCTGGCCGGGTCTCCCATCTGAGGGTTCTTTAGGTACACGTCTTTCATTTTGGTGATAGCGTCCCTGAGAAAGGAATAAGGATAACATGGGGGCTGAGGACAGAGCCAATAGGGGTTTCTTTCTGACTGAAAAGCCCTTAACAACCCCCCCATTGGCTATGAAAGGCCTCCCATCCCCTCTTATCAGTATTGCTCTGAAAAATTAATAGTAGTTATTAATATCCATTATCCTTCTGACTTGGTGACACACACTCGTAATCCCAGCACTCAGGAGGCCAAGGCAGGAGGAGCTCAAATTGGAGGCTAGCCTGAGCTAAATAGTGAGATCATGCCTTTTCTCCTTACGGTTTCTTCTGACCAATTTCTTCAAAAGTTCATGATGGAGGAGGGTCATTTGTCTATGTGTTACTTTCATTGGTTAATAAAGAAACTGCCTTGGCACTTTGATAGGACAGAAAATTAGGTAGGCGGAGTAGACAGAACAGAATTCTGGGAGAAAGAAAGCAGGGTCAAACAGACACTATAGCTCTCCTCTCCAAGATGGATGTGGGTTAAGATACTTCCTGGAAAGTCACCACCTTGTGGTGCTACACAGATTACTAAATATGGGTTAAAGCAAGATGTGAGAGTTAGCCAATAAGAGGCTGAAACTAATGGGCCAGGCAGTGTTTAAAAGAATACAATTTGTGTGTTGTTATTTCAGGTGTAAAGCTAGCCATGCAGGAGCTGGGCGGCGGGAAGCAGCCTGCAGCTCCTACTACAAGTTCACTAATTTTATTCGTGCGTGTGTGTACATTTATGTGTGTTGTGTGTGTGCACATGCAGGTCACATTCATCTATCTCTTGTCTACCTACTCCTTTTCTTTAAAAGAGGTATTTATCTACACGTTTGTTTTTTGTGTGCGTGACAGGAAAGCACCACCTCTGTTTGCATACGGTGCTTCAACGTGGGGCCAGAATTTACACAGAAGACCTAACAAAGCTTAAAAATGATTCTAATCTCTGTGAGTTTGAGGCCAGCTGGGTCTAGAAGAGCTAGTTACAGGACAGGAACGAAAAGCTACAGAGAAACCCTATCTCGAAAATCAAAAAAA
>NW_026067969.1:6788974-6813484 GCF_014885135.2 Alexandromys fortis
AAAGTATTGTGTTTATACAGCTTAATTAAAAATGTAATGTATAATTAATAATACAGAATTACAAAAATACAGTTAGTCATCTATTATAGTTGAACTTACAGTCATGTTAGGTTTTCTAGATATACTAAGATAAATTTCAAATAGATAGTAATCTTCAAACACTTCAAAGACTTACAGAATATGGCATTTAAAATGTTTTAATAACTTAGACTTTTTTTTTATTTATTCATTATGTATATAGTGTTCTGCCTGCATGTTTGTCTGTGGGCCAGAAGAGGGCACCAGATCTCATTACAGATGGCTGTGAGTCACCATGTGGTTGCTGGGAATTGAATTTAGGACCTCTGGAAGAGCAGTCAGTGCTCTTAACCTCTGAGCCATCTCTCCAGCCCTAACTTAGACTTTTCATGACAGTGAGACACATCAGCTCCTGGCAGCACCAATGTATGCCAGAAAAGATGATGGGCATCAAAGAAACTCCCTATGGAGTCTGTCCTCTTTGTGGCAATAGCTAGCCATAGGGGCAAAGAAACGCCCTTGCCTCAATTGCTGAGAGTTACTGTCCAAACTGGACCAGCAGGAAGCAAGAAAGGCCACTGCCAAACTTTGCCAAGACAAAGTAGGGCAGACGACAGTTCTTCAAAATCCTCTGCTTCACAGGAAAGTCTGTGAGCTATGCTAGGTCTGTGGGCCAGAGTTGGATGCCCCAGGGCTACAGAGGAACCCTGGGTGACTGTCCAGGCAGCCAACTGTTTCTGTCATTTCTCATATTTTTTGGAAGTTGCTTGCCTACACTTTCTGCTTACTCAGGTAATATTATTTTCTTCTCAGGTCTTTGATGGAGTTGAAGACTAGACAATTATAGTTACAGTTTTTCTTAGTTATGCCAAAAGGTAAATTTGATATAAAACTTTAAACTCACTAAGATAGGATAGATAATTAAATATTTTTTTCTAGTTCTGTCAAATACAAATAGACTAGATATTGTACCTGTAATTCTTACTTGATAACTGTTTTGTTAAATCTAATTTTACTATGTCAGAGTTAAAATCTTCCTTTTTGATTAGGCAGAAAGGGGGAAATGCTGTAGAATAACCCTTCTGTACACTGCGAATATGTATTACTCTAATTGGTTGATAATAAAGCTAATTTGGCCTACAGCAAGGAAGACTATGACTAGGCAGGAAAGCAGAGAGGAAGAAGGGAGGAGTCAGGGAGAGATGAGCCAGCTGTTAGGGAAGCAAGATGCTAGAGGACAAGCAAAGTTATGAGCCATGTGGCAAAATAGAGATTAACAGAAATGGGTAAAATCTGATTAGTAGTAAGCCTGAGCTATAGGCTGAGTGTTTTATGATTAATATAAGCATTTGTGTGATTATCTGGGACTAGGTGGTTGGAAGAGGAATGCTCTACCTCCATTTACATGTGTGTGAGTGCGCAGGTGAGCATGCCTGTGTGAGTACAGAGGCCACGGCGGTAAGTGTATCTTCTTCACTCTTTACCTATTCCTCTGAGGTAACCACAAGAGATCTCTCCACCTATGCCCACTGGGGAGCTTGGGTTAGAGATGTTTGTGGGGTGCTGGGCATGTTTTGTGGGTGCTGGAATCTGAACCCCCCCCCCCAGTCTGATTACACAGCAAGGGAGTATAAGTGTGGAGCCCTTGCTCTAGGCACTCCTCTTGTTTTTTGAGACAGGATCTCTCACCAGCTGGCCAGCAATGGGGTTACAGACCTGCACGGCTGTGCCTGGCTTTTAGATGGGCACTGGGGATCAGAACTCAGTTCTTCACGCTTGCATGGGAGACTTTTCCCACTGATCTATCTTCCCAGTCCTCATTTTACTGAAGTCTTTAAGGAACCAGACTTTTGTGTCTGTAGATTCTTTTTGAACAGCATTATTTTCTCTTGGTTTTTCAAGACAGGGTTTCTCTGTGTAGCCCTGGTTGTCCTGAAACTTGCTCTGCAGACCAGGCTGGCCTTGAATACACAGGGATGGGACGGCCTCTGCCTCCCAAGTGCTGGGATTAAAGGAGTGTGCCACCACTGCCCAGCTTTTTTTTTTTTCTTTTTAAAAACAAGTTATTTTCATTATTTTTGGTGAGGTGTGGAAAATGTGTGTGCACATGAGTGTGAATGCCTTCTGCGGCCAGCGGCATCAGCCCCTCTGGGAGCTGGTGTCACCTGGTGTGGTTCTGAGAACAGAATTCAGATCCTTTTCAAAAGGAACACACACTCTTAACCACTGAGCCCTGCCCGCTTTCCTTGCTTCTGTTTGGACACTGGGCCCACTCTACATTGCAGGCTGGCCTCGCTGGTCAGCAATCCTCCTGCCTCAGACTCCAACGACATGGCTGCTCTCTCCTCTCTATGATGACCTTAACCTGCTGGCTCCTCCCAAATTTCATGAAGAGGTGCCTCAGTTAACTCACTTCTGGTTTTTTGTTTGTTTAACTCAGTTTTTCTAGATGGGGTCTTTCTGTGTAGCCCTGGCTGCCCTAGGACTCAACTAAAACCAGGCTGTCCTCAAACTCAGACATCCACCTGCCTGCCTCTGCCTCCTGAGTGCTAGGATTACAGGTGTGCACTTCACCGCCTGGCTGATTTTCATGTTTTAATGTGTACTGTGATTCAGTAGTAGAACAACTGCCTAGTATCCATACAGAGGCCCTGAATCCACCCCAGCACAGCACATAAACAAAACAAGGTCTCCAAGTCCCAAAGAGATAGTAATTCTTTTCTCCTTTTTTTTTTCTTCAAGACAGGGTTTCACTGTTGCTTTGGAGCCTGTCCTGGAACTAGCTCTTGTAGACCAGGCTGACCTCAAACTCACAGAGATCCACCTGCCTCTGCCTCCTGAGTGTTGGGATTAAAGGCGTGCGCCACCACTGCCTGACTTCTTTTTTCCTTTTTTATTATTATTTTTTTAAAATATTTATTTATTTATTACGTATACAATATTCTGTCTGTGTGTATGCCTGCAGGCCAGAAGAGGGCACCAGACCTTATTACAGATGGTTGTGAGCCATCATGTGGTTGCTGGGAATTGAACTCAGGACCTTTGGAAGAGCAGGCAATGCTCTTAACCTCTGAGCCATCTCTCCAGCCCCCTCTTTTTTCCTTTTTTAAAAACATAAATCTACTCAACAAAAATCAATAAAAAATAAAAAACCCAGATAGAAAAAAAATCTGTATTTATCTCAAAATACAACCTCTAATGAGAAACCCAGTGCACAATGAGAAAACAGACAAAACACCTGCCAAAATAACGCCTTTCTATCCATTGTAAGGCCAGAGAGATGACAAAATGTAAGAATACATACTGCTTTATCATAGGGACTGAAGTCTGGTGCCCAACACCCATATCTGGTGGCTCACAACTGCCACTAACTCCAGTTCCAAGAGTTCTGACACCCTCTTCTGGCCTTTAAAGTACTGTGTGTGTGTGCGCGCGCGCGTGCGCGCGCGTCTATTTTCAGATTTCCTCTTTCCACAAGCTTGGGTGGTTTGACAGGGCACACTGATCCATCCTACCTCTGATCTGTCTCCTTTTGGATCTCTTTATTGAGATCATCCACTTTCTGCTGCAGCTTTTTCCTTCTCTGCTCAGGCGGAAGGTTGCTGAAGTCTTCTGGTGTGGCACCCTGCAGACACAAACAACAGTGAGAAGCCAGAAAGCCTTGAGGTGCTCCTGGGCAGGAGGCGGCAAACCGAGCCTGCAGACCTGCAGAGGCTTCCCACAACCAACTATGCTTTCCCGCCACACCAGCTGAGCCGTGAAAATCAAATACATGCAAAACTCAGAAGTCCCGCCAACCACTGCCTGTCATCTACGAGGGCCAGAGCACTGCAGCAAAGGCCAGGAGTAACCACACTCCGGGGAGGAGAGATGGAGGCAGCCCAGAAACATTTGCATCTTCTGACTATTCCCACCCGTTCCTGAAGAGTAGGAAGCTGGCACTTCTGTAATATAGTCCAGTTGTTGTGAACATTGTGTCTGAACATCTGCTCCTTCCTTAGCTGAAGTATTCCTTCCCATCTCTCCTCTCAAGGCTGAGGCAGAGTTCCCAGCCTGTCACTTTCCTTTAAGGATGTGAGCAGGTGGGGCATTGGTGGCGTGCGCCTTTAATCCCAGCCCTTGGGAGGCAGAGACAGGAGGATCTCTGGGAGTTCAAGTCCAGCCTGGTTTACAGAGCGAGTTCCAGGATAGGCTCCAAAGCTACAGAAAAACCCTGTCTCAAGAAAACCAAAACAAACAAAACAAACCCATGCCATCCCCTTCTGATGTTTCTGGTCCGTCAAAATTACTTCCCAGTGAACAAAACCAACCTCCTCTACTTTTATGGTCAGGAGTGTTTTACCACCCCCTTTCCTGCAAAGCTGAACCTGGGGGCCTATGCACACTACCCAAGCATTTTGCCCCAGGTTACAGTCTCAAATTCGCAGTGACATGGTTTTCCAGGTACTGGCATTACAGGTGTAAACCACCACATCTGGCTCCTGGTCTCCTGCCCCAATTTAAAAGACTTTATTTTAAAATTGTGCGCTCGCACATATGGACATGTGGGATGGGTGCCAGCAGAGTCCAGAAGAGGGCATCAGATTTCCCTGGAACAAGGTACAGGTAGGTGGTTGTGAGCCACACGATGTGGGCGTTGGGAACTTGGGTCCTTCGAAAGAGCAATGCATTCTCCTAACTGCCGAGCCATCTCTCCAGACCCTCACCCTACCCCCACACACTTCTAGTTTTTAGCACTGGCTTGGTCTGGTACTTGCTAAGCAGACCAGCTTGGCCTTCGAGTTGAAGCAGTCCTTCAGGCTCGGCCTCCTGAGCGCCAGGACTGCAGACGGGAGCCGCCACACCTGGCTGGGCTCTGAAAATCCCACTGCACTCTTGCCTTTGTCCCTGTGCCTTCAGTAGGAGACACCAGGAGCTGGTCTCCTTCCAAAGACTGTCTCCTTGCTGGAGAGCTGTGGCTTCACTGTAGTGCCAAGAGCTTTTCCTCAAGTGAGGCAGTTTTCATAAAGAATGAGACGCATTCAACAGGCCCAGCGAAAGCCAGGAGAGATTTTACAAGAGAGATTTTACTTGAAAACCTCAATTCTTTTCAAACAAGGGCGAGATTGACTTGGGGGCGAGAAGAAAGGGGGCCCAGGGAATGTGATTCCGGAATCCTCTGGGGTTTGCCAAATGGCTCACTTGGGGACAAAAGCTTGTAGGCCGATTATGAGGAAGATGGACGGGCTGGGAAGAACACGAGTCAGCAAATATTTGCCTCTTGGGCCAAATGGAGATCAGAGTCCCATCCTGAGTGTGCGTGCTAGTCGAGGGGGGAGAGAGGGCGGGTGACATTCCTGTCTCCAAGCCAAGCAAGCGGGTCCCTCAGTATGAAGGAGGCTGAGGCGGTTTCCTTCTCTGGTGTGTGCTATTTGAAAATCCCCGTGTCTATCTTTCTGGTCCCTCTGTTCAGGTGTTGAGCTGGGAGGGAAACCTGTCTTCACAATTTTTATTTACTATACAACCTGTGGGAGTCAGCTCCATCTTTCAACCATGTGTGTCTCTGGAATGGAACTCAGGCCATGGGGGCTTAGCGGGGCTTAGCACCAAGCAGCACCCCTGGCCCCAGCCATCTTGGCACCCTGATACTTGTTTTCTAGATTGAGAATGCACACATACACACAAACACCCCCTCCCCCCAGGGGTTCTTATCTTCCCCTTGTTTGGACAGAGTATGTGTCTCCATTGCATGTTCTATCTCCCGATGGGGCACTGGTCTTGCGGACATGCATGCTGGGCATGGGGTTTTTACATCAGCTCTGGAAATTTAGACTCAAGCTCTCCTGTTAGGCTTACACACACTTTCGCCTTTAGATCTATCTTCCCAGCTGAGATTTCTGAAGGTGTTTGTTTGCTTGTTTTTAAAATCTGGGATGTAACAAAATTCAATACAAATCACTGGCCTGTGGAAGCAAGGCAATCTGTCAGTGGCCAGAGGGCCCTCTAGCCCTGTTTGTGGTGATGGGAAGGGTGTGGCTGCAGTGTCTGGGACAGAAGCGGCAGAGACTGCCTGAGTTTGAACGTGGCTGGCTCAGCAATGACCTGGATCTTTTGAGTGTATGTAGAACAGGTGTGAGGCTTGGATGGCATCTAAATGGCAGAGACACCTGTAAGGAACACTCTGGGCTGGTGGCCTGTGACTAGCCACAGCAGAGACAGCACTGGTTACTACTGACAGCCGACAGAATAGCCTAGCTGATCTACACGTTATCTCCAACTGATAAAGCAATGAGTGACCAGCCAGGTCCCGTCAACAGCTACCCTCGCTATTCAAATACCACTGTTATTTGAAAACAAGTCACTGGAAAAGACTCAAACCTTGGTTGCTACGGCGATTCAAGTCAGTAGCTTCTCATATAAACTTAGGATCGGTAGAAAGGGCGTCTCACCCAATTAGGCTTTTGAAGTTTACATTTTCTCAAAGCTATGGCGTGTGACTCATTTTGTGGAGATGGGGCTCTTGTTTCTAGCTCTGAGTCAGCAAGAGTGTCTCTGACGTGACTGGAATATCCCAGTTTGCAGAATGGTGGAACCAGCCATGGAAGGAGTGGTCACACACACCCAGGTTAAATGGCTCTGCATTTAGCCTTGCTTCATCTCAGGATGGCACCTACATTGCTCCTGGGCATAAGTCCTGGGTGAAACAGGTTCTTAAGATATTTGCTTTTACGGAAAACCCATTTACTACCCAACACTTCACGGCCGTGTGTGTTTGTGGATGTGCGTAAACTAAGGTGTCACCCAAGCAGGAAGTCGGATGTCTTCCCTCTCTCTACCTTACAGCCTTGGGACTGGCTTTTCGGTGAGGCTGGCTGTCCAGTGAACCTCTGGAGCTCACCTCTCTCTACCCCTCAGTGCTGGGATAACCTGGCTTTTGAGATGGTGCCACTGAAGGGGAACCTCCCTGGGAATCTAAACTCGAGTCTGTATGCTTGTAAGGGCAAGCGCTCTTACCCACCGAGCTTCGCTCTAGCTCCCGGTGTTTAGCTTTTTCATTGACTTCAAAGAACGATACGGAAGCAACAGCTTACTCCTGAGCTAGTGAAGGGTGTGTATTCCGAAAGGATCCATGTTCCCAGCCCTCATTTATTCTCAAAGCATAGTGGGTTATGTTGGTTAGGAGTTTTCTTTAATAAATGGAACAATTACTCAGGCTGTTCACTAGGGCTACACCGTGAAGGAAAAGCAAGACACAGACATTAGGCAGACAGCTCAAGCAAGGGTGGACAAAGGGCTTCCCTTTGTCCATCAGAGGACCTGTGGCCTCTGGATTCACCTTTACTCAAGGCATCCAGAGACCTACACAGGTCCTCAGGAGGTCTCAGTTCCTGTGGTTTTTCCTTCCAAAAATCTGAGTAGTCACTAAAGGCGTGATACACACCCAAGTGTCTCCTTCAGGCTCCTAATTTTTTGTTTTGTTTTGTTTTTTTTTGAGTGTTTTGTGCTTTTTTTTGTTAGTTTGGTTGGTTGTTCCGTTTTGTTTTTAAGACAGGGTTTCTTCTTGTAGCCCTAGCTGGCCTGGAACTCATTATGTAGACCAGGCTGGCCCCGAACTCACAGAGAACCTCCTGCCTCTGTCTCCCAAGTGTCTCCTTTAGTGGTTCCCAGGAAGAAGTACCTTCCATCTATTTAAATCGACCCAGTAGGAACAGTCCCCAATTTCTGACATTTACATTCTGATGAATATCAACAGTAGATTAATACTTGGCATAGTCATAAGGCCCCCACAGCAAGGAGAACCAAATCATGTTAAGTATTAATTTTCTTAGTGAATAAGACAGTCACGCATCCAGAGGTCAAATAAACACCAACAAAAGCGCCCGAAGGAAAGTCAAATGTGAGCAGTTAATATTGGAGGCAGGGTGCCCAGGGCATAGCATCTATAACACACACCAAACCCCGATTAGACTAGGGACATGCACGGGGGACTTTATGCTTACCAGCTTGAGAGAAAGCTTCACGGAAAAATTGAAGAGGTAACAAACGGGAAGAGAGAAGGAGAGAGAGAGAGAAAAAAAAACACAGGTCAGAAGAGGGGGGCACTTGGCCAGTCCCACAGGACTCGCAACATCAGCTCACCTGCCAACTTGTGAAAATGGCCAGGGCAGATCTGTGCAAAAGTTTACAGGAGGGGTTGGTCATACAGAAACGTCTTAGGTGGCTTGGGAGCCAGAGCCACGACAAGGTGTGAGTAGAGAGCCCTCCTGACCCTGCACTGCTGCCCCCACTGGCCACCCGTGAGAACCAGCTTGCTGGGGAGGGTGACCTGAGGTGGTGCTGGGAACAGAACCCAGGGCCCTAACTCTGCCAGGCACAGCGGTGACACACAAGGACCCTGAAAGGAAAAGAACCGCACGGCACTTTGTTCACCGAATCTCCCCCAGGACATCTAGGCAGATCCTTTTAAAAATTTTAGTTTTGAGACAGGATTACCCGACGGTCAGCAGTGGCTGGGAGGGACTCACATTTTCAGGAAGGCTTCTCCTCTGCTCCCGAGTGCCGGGGTCACCGGCACGCTCCCCTACACACCCTCTCACATGGGTGCTTTGTAATTTTTTAATAGTATTTTTCTTTTTATTTTGTCAGGTGTGGTGATGCACGTCTTTAATCCCAGCACTTGGGAGGCAGAGGCAGGTGGATGTCTGTGAGTTCCAGACCAGCCTGGTCTACAAAACAAGTTCCAGGACAGACAGGACAGTTACACAGGGAAACCCTGTCTTGAAAAACCAAAACCAAACAAACAAAAAACATAGCGAGCATGGCGTCTGCAGAGGCCAAAAGAGGGCAATGAAACAGAAACAAGATTCTGTAAGACCCACTAGGGAGAGTTCAGCACAGGACATGGACTTGGTCTCTAGCAATGCAGAGGGCCCTAGTAACTGATAGCAGGGTACAGACATACCCAGAGGACAAAATGTCAAAGAAACCACACTTGGATTTTTATGCTGCGTAGAGAGGGGTTAAAACTTCTCAGCCAACGTTTGTACTTTTCCATTCTTAAGGTTATTCACAGTTGATACTTCTAGCCAGGTTTGGTGGCTCACACTCGGGAAGCAGAGGCCTGGTCTACACAGTTGAGTTCCAGGCCAGCCTAAATTACACAAATCCTGCCCCAAAACAAACAAACAAATAAATAAATAAGGTCAACACTTCTTTGTATATAGGCGATCGCCTTTTAAAGACACAGTTCCCACACGGAAGGAAGAGACTGCCAGGACAGCTTTTCAAAAGTCTTCACAGGCAATGGCCATGAATTGTTGAGCCTCCTGGAGCTCCCGCACAGATTGTCCCTCACAAGCTGAGCTCGCCTTCAGACAGACCACACTCAAGGTGTAGAGCAGGAGACGGCCCCCATGAAGCACGCTAGCGCACACTAATATTTCCTCACGCAGTCTTATTGCGAATTCCAAAAACCTGACTCACTATTTACTCTCTATAGGGCTCCCTTTCGTGAGGAGATTATAACCAAAATCTCCTAGAGCCAAATTTGTGAAGCAATAAGGTTACCAGTTCAAAATAAGAACAAGTGATTAGGGGCTGGAGAGATGGCTCAGTGGTTAAGAGAACGGGCTGCACTTTCAGAGGTCTTGAGTTCAATTCCCAGCACCCACATGGTGGCCCACAACCATCTCATAACTGTCATGAGATCCAATGCCCTCTTTCTGGTGTGCAGATGTACATGCAGACAAGAACATACACACATAAAATAAATAATCTTTTTTTTTAAAAAAAGAACAAATGATTAAAACTGGGCATCTGCTCCAATAGAAACAGGAAATACTAAATCTTGCACTTGGCTTTTGGAAACACCAAAACCCTCAAATTCTGAAGTGGGCGGTGACAGACCACCTGCCGGAGGTGCCACCGCCATGTGTGGAAACACGAGTAAGCATTTTCAGGTTATAGGCCATAAGCCAGTCAATTAGGTCACTTCTGATTAGAAAGCAAGTCTTCTCGTAGAATAAAGGCAAAGGCCTCATGGAGTGTGTGACCAGACACCATCAGCTTCAGGCGACAGTTAGGGGCCTTGGGAGAAGCAAGCATCAATAACACAGAGCCAGCTCGTCCGTGTGTCATTGGATGGTCACAGCTACTAACCTCAAGCGCAAAGAAAGGGGACGGTAAGTGCCTAAGCACATACGCCTTGGTGAAACCTACTGGGACCCTCTCTGCTCGTGCCTCCTTGAGTTTTTGTTCTCCAAGCTCAAGGCACGACTCCCTAGGAACCCGCTGGTTGCACACTCCGATGTGGATCCCAGCAAGGTCAGATCGTCATGCCATAAACTGTCTCTTTGCAGTGACTACATTCTGCAGCTGGGTTTTATGGGTAAATCTCTGCCATAAATTCATACCCAGGGACACCACGGACATTTCAGGTGGCAGTTGCAGGCTTTTTAAAGATTTTACCAGAATGAAGACAAAAAAGGGACAGTCTGACAGTGAGCCCACTCAGTGGATGTCACTGGGGCACTGGATGTCCATCAGGGAGCCTGGGTTTCTCTATGCCAGTTGGGGGATAAAATAGCTTTTGGAGTTATACCCTAAGACCCCCTCCTTGCCCCGGGGTGCAGTTGTCTCAGTTTGGAATTTTGTTCAGTGGGATGGAAGTGTCCCAGCTGCACCTGTGTCCCCAGTCTTGGCGCTGTCCAAGGGGTTAGTGGCTTGGCTGTGACTGCATTCTTGCAGCACAGGCAGACTTACAACATAGGCCCTAGCCTCGAAGGCATGCGTGGGCTTCCCTAGAGTCCTCTTCATGAGCTCTCTGTGATAACACAAAGACTGAGTCTGCCAACAGTCAGCAAGAAAACAAGGAAGATTAAAGAAAGGAACCGCACATTCATAACGTGACACACAACAACGGATTTCTAGAACGTCTTGCTCTACTTTGGTGGCATTTCCTAAGGTTAACGTTAAAATACAGGAGGGATCATCTAGACAATTGCTTTTCGTAGGCGAAAGGAAATCTCTGTTTAAGACAATAGGATTAGCCTTTGTATAGTCAAGCTCAGGACATGTTTTCATCTACCTATCCATCTACCATTCGTCCCTCTATCCATCTATCTACCTGGGCACATATCTATCAATCTATCACCTATATATCTCTATATCTCAATCAATCAGTCTATCATCAAACATCTATCTATCTATCTATCTATCTATCTATCTATCTATCTATCTATCTATCTATCTATCTATCATCCATTCATCTCTATCTCCCCCATTCCTCTTTGGTTTTCCTCTCATACAGCTCACACTGGCCTCAAACTCTTGACCCTCCAGTTTCTACCTCCTAGGGGCAGGGATCACATGTGTGTGCATCCACACCCAGCTCTGAGGATCTTCTCTCTACTTTAATCTTTTTTTTTAATCATGTAAAGATGGAATACTAAGGTCTGTCAGTGCAGACTCTCTGTAAATACCCCCAGAAAATAGCTTACAACAAAAAATCCAAAATATTTAATCTTATTTAATTATTCAGAAGTAAACCAAGCTATGCTAAGAAATATGTGCACATTGAGTCAGGTGTGGTGGCGTTGTCTCAGAAAAAAATAAAAAGAAATGGTTTCACACAATTTCCACACTCTGGTAATTAAACCAGATACTTAGAATTCAACTCTGAAGGCTGTGCAATGTGAAATGAAAATAAAAGACACACTACGGAGTACAGGACAGATGGTTCAATGGTTAGAAGCACTCACTGCTCTTGGGCAGGATCTGGGTTCGATTCCCAGCACCCACACGGTGACTCACAGCCATAGCTAACTCTAGTTCCAGGGTATCCATGCCCTCTTCTGAACTCTGAAGGTGCTAGGCACACAAGTGGTGCACAGACATGCACACAAGCAAAACACACAGACAAAAAATAAAATGAAAACACCTGATCAAAACAAAACAAGATACACCACGGTTACAGTTATTCTTCCGGAATCCTCCCTTGAGCGCCTCTGCTCAGGAGTTCTCAAGTTCCAGCGCAAGAGAAAGCAAAATGGAAGCAAGGACTCCATTCCACTCATCATGGGCTCAGCGCCTCCCACACGGACGCTGCTGAATAACCTGGTCTAATTCCCCAGACTTTGGTTTGTGATGTTTTCAAAGGCTTAATGTCCCCCCTTTCCTTCCTCCCTTCCCGCCCTCTCCCGTAAGAAGAAGCATCACGCCCTCTCCCGTAAGAAGAAGCATCAGCTCCGACCCTAAGGGCTCGTCACAAGTGATGGAGGCACAACTATTCTCCATGCCCCTCAGTGTCGAAGCTTCTAGCAGGCCGCTTGTCACTGGGAGAAGGCATTTACCATCCAGAAACATTTCCATTAAAAGGAATTTGCTAGGCATAGATTTGAGAAGTAAGAAATAAAATTCATTTTGCTGATTTTTTTTTTAAATCTTCCTTTAAATCAGACTTAAACCATCTTTTCTTGTACTAACTGAATGCAGGCATTCTCTGCCTACACACTCAGTGGACACCCTGAACACAGACACAGAGACCATGGATGACCGGTAGACCGTGTGATGCAGCATCATGGACCAGAGGTGCAAACGAATGGTGGCTGTGGGAACACCTGACACATTTCCCCGTGAGTGCCTGACAGACAGATGCAGATGTTCATAAACACGAGTGACTATGTGGTAACACGATGGAACTGACTCTGAGCCCGGCTCACCCTGTTACATCTGTGGACATTCTCTGATGAAGAGTGGAGTTCTAAAAGCCCGCAAAAATCAAGCCAAGAAGCTGCTGATTGCTCAGCCAGTCCCAACAACAGAGCTCAGCACGATCCATCGCCCACTTCTGAAGCTACGCTGCCTGCTGACAGTGGCTCTCCTGACAGTTTTAGGAAATTAAATTTAATTTAAAAAGGATTACATTTATTTATGCAGTGCGTATGTGCACATTCGAGTACTAAGACGTGAACGTGGAGGTCAGAGGACAACTTGTAGGAGCTGGTTCTCTCCTTCCACCATGGAGGTTGTTAGGCTGAACCACTGCACCAGCCCAAACTTCCGAGCTTTAACTTGATATACTAAGTTGCTTAAAGCAAAATAATTCTCTCAAATGCATCCTTCCTTCCTTCAACCTTGATGTTTGGACCCTACTATTTTTTTTTATTTACTCATCTATTTTATTTATTTATTGTGTGCACGTGGAGGGCAGTGGGCAGCTTTGGGGACTGGGTTCTACCCTTTCACCGCTTCTGTCCTAGGGACTGAACTCAGGCTGTCAGGGCTCAGCTCCAAGCACTTTCAGTTGCTGAGCCATATCACTCGCCCATTATTATTTTATTTTTGAGAGAGGATCCCACATAGCCTAGACTGGCCTCAAACTCGCTCCACAGCCAAGGATGTTGAACTTCTGATCTCAGCAGCGCTCACCACCGTATCATGTTTTATGGTGTGCCAGGGTTGCATGCTAGGCAAGCACTCTACAGCAGAGCCGTATCCCCAGCAGATTTCTGTTCTTCTGAAATGGGATCCCATTATGAAGCCCAGGCTGGTCTTAGTTTAGTGGCAATCATGCTTCAGCCTCTGGAGTGCTGAGCATAGCCATGGACCGGGAGGCTGAGCCTATGAAATGAAGTCTTTTAGCACAGGAATTTACCAGCAGATGGACTTGAGACAAATGCTGATGAATCATTGGATTAGCTCAGGTTAGGAATCTCTTCCTATGCCAGTGGATGTTGGAGCAGGAAACACAACACTTTCCATTCATGAGGAACACCGGGCCTGTCTTTGCCAGATCATGCTGCTTACCAGGCCAAGGTCTGGTACCCAACTTCAGCTCTAGGGGTAACTTAGCTTCTGAGCATCACATAGAAACAAGTGTCACAAATTGGGAGTGGCTGCTCACGCCTTTAATCCCAGCAGAGGAGGCAGATGTCACATAAAAACAAGTGTCACAAATTGGGAGTGATTGCTCATGCCTATAATCCTAGCAGAGGCAGGCAGATGCCTGTGAGTTCAAGGCTGGCCTGGTCTACAGAGTGAGTTTCAGGATAGCTAGGGCTATGTAGTGTAGAGACACCCTATCTTGAAAGAAAGAAAAAGAGAGAAACAGAGATAGAGAAAGAGGTGGGGGGAGAAAGAGAGAGAGAGAAGGAAAAATAAGTGTGTCACTTCTCAGCTGCCTGGTGACCCCAGGAGTAAGGCAGCCTGCCACATCTGCAGGGAAACTTCACAGGTGGACCAAACAACAGAACTGCGGGGTGGGGGGGTGGGGTGGGGGAGCTCTGACCACCAGGCTTCAGGACTTTTGTTTGTTTGGGGCAGGGTCTCACTTTTCATCCCAGGTTAGACTGGAATGAGACATGTATCCCAAGCTAGCATTAAATCTAGCATTTTCCTGCCCTTAGCCTTCCATGTGCTGGGATTACAGGTGTGAGCCTCCACACCCTGCCCAGACACTTACGGTACAGACAGCTGGACAAGGCTCAAGAGACCTATCCTTTAGTTTCACTTGGGAGAGCTCAGCTGCTATCTACCTGGGATGACTGTCCCGATTCCTGTAGGGTTTTAGGTGAGATTTACTCACACAATCTAGTCCTGCAAACTGGGTGGCTTGTTATTTGTTTGTTTGTTTGTTTTGAACATAATCTCATATAGGCCAGGATAGCTTGGAACCTGCTAAGTACCCAAGGATGGCTTTGAACTTCTGATCCTCGGAGGACAGGTGTGCAACATCACACCTGATTTCAAACCTGAGTCTTAACATCAAGTGTGTTCTAAGAATTTGCTCACAGACTCTCAGACCATGTGAGCAGACTTTCTGGCTCCATGGCTTCTCTTCGAATACTTTGCTGCAAAGAGAGCTCAGAACAGAATGGGGGCGGCTTTGGTAAATGTCACTGCTGTTGTGCCTGTCCCTTTGCAAAGAGATGCAGGTTTAGTGACTCTTGAAAGAATGTTCAGGGCCACAAATGCTTCAGACTTTATGGGGAGATCTATGTAAATAGAATGAGATCCAAATTTAAATTTGAAACTCACATGTTTTATATAGTCTTTTTGGTCTTGGTTTCGGTGTTTTGAGACAGGGTTTCTCTGTGTAACAGTCCTGGCTGTCCTGGAAATCACTCTGAAGACCAAGCTGGCCTCAAACTCAGAGATCCACCTGCCTCTGCCTCCCAAGGGCTGCGATTAAAGGTGTGCACTCCCTCTGCCTGGCTTTCTGTGTGTTTTTTGAACATATAATTTGAACATGCTTCTGGTATCTGTGTTTCAGAGATGGAGCCCATGTCTCAGGGAAACATCTACCTCTGGCCACGCCCACAGCCTGGTGCTGTGTTATGGCCATAACACCTCACACGAGGTCAGGTGTGGAATTTTCCTCTCACGGTGTCATGATGGCGTTCAAAACACTTTGGATGTTTGAGTTTGGATTTGGACTGCTCGACTTGTGCAGAGTTCAGCCCTATCGGGTTGAGAGATACTTTATCACCATCCCTGAACTTCACAAAGGGAACCAGTGTGCCTGGCTGCCTTCCTCTTGGCCACGAGGCTTCCTTAGGACAGCGGAGACTGCGCTGCACTGTCTGGAATTAGTCAGCATGTATTTTCTGACTGTCCAGTCATTTCCACTTCCTCATCGTCTCCACTGTCAGTTTCAGAGACCTGATCAAAGTTGGTGAGATCAAGGAGGAAACGAATGGCTTGAAGGGGAAGTATGGGGCGCTTCCAGCATGGACTAGAGCACAAAATCTCAGGCCTGCTGACCTTCTTGTCCTCCCACCCCTCCGCTCTGCTTTGTTCCTTCCTTTCTTTCTGCCATTCTTTTGCTCTGTGGCTCTCTGGGAGCCTAGGCTCAAGCTTTCTCTCTCTCTAAATGTTATAGGAAAACACACTGGGGCCATTCACAAACAAAGTAACTTATGCAGAATGAGACGTGCAACACAGTGCGAGAGACGCAGACTCCAGAGCGGAACTTACCCCACGCTTTAGGCTCCGGAAGCAGTGGATTTTGGGTTTGGAGGTCATGAACTCGTTGAAGCGGTGGGAGAGGGGTTCCTTTTGCTGCTTGGGAGACTGGGGGCCGTTGGGAACAGCAGAGGGTGAGGCAGAGGCAGGGGGAGGAGGGGGAGGCTGATGGGGGGATGTTAAAAGGGACACAAGCTACACGTGAGAGATGAGCGGTGACAGAAAAAAAAATCAGAAACGAGAAGACAAAACAGAAATAAGCATCAAATCATATTCAAGATCCAAAGCAAGTAAAACACAAACCATTAATATCGATGCCACAGTACAAAAGAAATCATGGAGGATGTGTTCCACGAAGAGGGGGTGAGAAGGAGAGGCTCAGTGAGTACGCGACAGGACAGCAGAACCTCGTGACCCAAAGCTCATGCAGACGGCCACATGCAAGCTAAGGCTCTCGTTAGTCATTCCAAAACCAGTTTAAGCCAGAGGGGTAAAACATTTCTGCACCTAAACTAACACAGCTCGGTGAGGGGGCGGGGAAAGGGTCTGAATTACTGAGGTTTTGAAAAACAGCCACGGGACAGTCCTGTCCTGGGAAACTCAGACACAGTCTGACCTAAGGTTAATGCCCGTTTTAGGTCTCCGGGTTAGCGCTGTCATGCACCTACATACCACGCTACGGAAAGAAAATGGGAAAATGTTCATGGAGACAGAGGTTAACATGGATTCAAAACCGAGCCCAGGCTGGCAAGCTTGATTAGATGGGGCACCCCCCTTGCTCCAGGCAGAGGTGCCCCACATCTGGGAGGAGAAGGGGTGGGTGAAGGGCTATGAGGTCAGTGATGTTAGTGTGGCTGACCCGTCCAGGTCACAGCGCATCTGAAATAGGACAGAGGCCATGGCAAAGACACCACCACCAGAAAGAGATCGTTTGCATCGTGGAATGAACGTAGCACGCTAACTGCTCTCTCTCGCTTTCTGGAAGGAGAGAGCTTAGCTTGATTAAGACCAAAAGATAAACTCCGAGCCTCTGCTCCTGGTTGCCTCAGCCCGCTCAGGGTCTGAACAGCCAGTACCTTGTTTTTCTTGATGAATGGCCACAGCTTGCCTCTGGACTTGCCGCCAAACTTGAGCTCTGGCTTGCCTTCTTTTGAGCTGGAGAGGCTGTTTTCTGACACCGTGCGTTTCATCGGCTGGGTGTAGTCTTCGAATTCAATGTCTCCAGGAGGCTCGAACCCTGACTTGTAGGCTTCTACAACCAGCTGGGAGTCCTGCAATCATATGCGTGGACAACCAATCAACACCAGAGCTCAGAGGACAATCCAAGAAAACCCTGCTGATACTGGGTTTTCCCCCTCTCAGCAGTGTGTCCCTTACAAGATAAACTCATAAATCTGTGCCCCCAGGCGAGAGCCAAAGGCGCTTTCCACATCGCCATCAACCTCCCATGATGCTCTGCCTTTAAACAGAGTGATTAAAGGAAGCTTGACCGAGACTTGTAAAAATTTTTTTTTTTTTTTGAGAGATCTAAAACCAATGACAAAAACATTTCCAGCTCAAGGTAAGGGAGCTTGCCTGTAGGACGTAGCTGGAGGCAGGGAGGATGCTGTTCACTTTGGAGCATGGATAATTGTTTCTCATAAACTTGGCTGAGGTCTGGGAAGGAGGCTGAAAGCTAACACATCTCCAGTGGGAGGCAAGGAAAGTTATAATCACAACTCTACACACAAAAACAGAGCCACAAAAGCATCGTGGCCGAGGACGCTCCTGCAAACAGCTGCCATTTCAAACATTCTGAGGCAGCTGCACACACCAGACTGACAGAACTCTCTACAGAGGTAATAAAAGAGTGGAAAGGGGGGAACTGAGCGGGGACTTTAAACAAAGCACTGTTTGGCCCAGGGGACTTTCAGCAACATCTGAAAGTGATATTGACCTGCTGGGGAATACTATTTTCAGGTATGTGACTTTTGTCTACGCTGCATTTGTTTAACTCTGTGAAGCTGTGATTCTTTGCCTGTCTAAAACACCTAACGGTCTAAGAAAGAGCTGAACAGCCAATAGTGAGGCAGAGGCAAGGAGAGGCGGGGCTGGCAGGCAGAGAGGATAAATAGGAGGAGAAAGAAGGAATGAGGCGTAAGAGAACAAAGAAAGGAAGACATCAGGGGTCAGCCACCCAGCCAGTCATGGAGTAAGAAATAAAGAAAGATATACAGAAATAAAGACAAAAGCCCAGAGGGAAAAGGTAGATGAGTTAATTTAAGAACAGTTGGCTAGCTGGGCGGTGGTGGAGCACACCTTTAATCTCAGCACGTGAGAAGCAGAGGCAGGTGGATCTCTGTGAGTTCGAGGCCAGCCTGGTCTACAACGCGAGTGTCAGGACAGGCTCCAAAGCTACAGAGAAACCCTGTCTCAAAAAACGAAACAGTTGGCTAGAAACAAACGAAGCTAAGACTGGACACTCATAAGTAAGAATAAGCCTTCATGTGCAATTTATTTGGGAGCTGGGTAGCAGGATTCCCCCCCAAAACAAAAGTAAAACATCATAAAGCACTAACTGTCCCAGTGAGGGGATGCTACCAGCAAACAATGCACACTCAGCAAGCAGCTGGGCTGCTAGTGCCCTAACGAGCTTTGTCTCTTTCCAGAAATCCATTTAATTCAGTGACAACCCTGAGTGTTTTGCACAAAAGGACCGGGGAACTAAAACCAAACACTGAGGGCTCATAAAAGGGCTTTCAGGCGCAAAAGTATAGTGACCACATTCAGCCACCCCACCCGTGGCAGCTCCTTGCCCCAGGGTCAATGTTGGAGGGACAAGGAGAGAGGTGATGGAACCCTGAGAAGCCTAGTGACTACACTTACATTTTTCTGGTCGATAGACTCAGCCGCCTTCACTATCCCATCCAGGCATTTCCCGATGATGGGTATCACCTGCCGATCCACCTCCGCATACGTCTTCATGGACTCTCCGATGCGCATGATCCGCCTTTCTTCCATCTCTTGGATTTTCTGCAGAAATTGGAGCGTGTCTAAAATGGTCTACTAATCGGGGAAGTTGTTTGGGGGTAATGTTGTGACTCGCAAATACTGAGGGGAACAGACTGGAGTCCGAATGACCGGGTTTAGTGTACCATCATAGACCTGTGCTCAGTGAAAGGCTAGGATGCATAGTCAGCCCTTCGAACAACCGCATTGCAATTGCAGCAGGACTCCTGTGATGTGTAACATCGATTTTAATTGGCAGGACCCACAATCACTGAATATGGGTGTGTCTGTTTATGAAGAATTTTCTTAAATAGTTTGATGTGAGATGACACCCCCACCCCACTGTGGGTATAACTATAATTCATTGTGCTTGGAGTTCTAGACTGGAAAGAAAATCAGATCCTTAAGATACCTTAGCAGGCCTAGGTTCTTGCCTCCAAGCTCGATAACCCAAATTCAAACCCTGGAACTTGCTAGCAAGGAGAAAACAGAATGTTCTCTGGCCACTGCATGCACTGTGGTACAAGCACCTAACCCACCAGAACCACAGAGCAAGCAAATAAAGTGTAAAACAATTTTTTTATATATAAGGAGAGGGGACCAGAGAGATGGTTCAGAGGTTAAGAGCACTGGTTGCTCTTTCAGAGGACCTGAGTTTGATTCCCAGCACCCAATGGGGACTCACAACCCTCTGTAACCCAAGTCCCAGGGGACTCAAAGCTCTCTTCTGGCTCCCACAGGAACTGCACATGTGGTGTGCATACACGCATGTAGACAAAACATTTACATGTTGGGGGCTGCAGACCCCTGCTCCCTTGACTTTCTTTGCCTGCCTCAGACCCTTTGCCTGCTGGAGTGAACTGAGCAAAACACCTATGCCTGCAGCTGCACTGAGCACGAGACCCTGATGGCAGGGGAGTGGGTTCTGATGAGGCCTGCAGCTGAAAGATCCCAAGAGCTGGGGCGTGGCTATCAGTTAAGAATCCCTATATAACCTTCCCTGGAGCACAATAAGCTTGGCACGCTTGTATCAAGGATGACCCGTGTCTCTGTCTGTCTGTCTGTCTGTCTGTCTGTCTGTCTGTCTGTCTGTGCGTCTTTAAGTCTCCAGCTTAGTTCCCAGCTCGCGAACCATCCAGTAGTGCAGGCACTGCACTTACACATATAAAATAAAAATATAGGAAATTCAAGTGAGCTGAGCACTAACATGCATCATCCCTCGCTTCCCATGTGACCGGCCTCCTCCCGCTGTCATGATGTCCCTGCCACCATGCTCTGTAAGCTCAGCTATGAGCCGATAAACCCTTCCATCCTGAATCTGGCCTTGTGCGAATTTACCCCAGTGACAATGACAGTGACTATAGACCCCACCACAGGGGCTTTATGACATTATTGACCGTTTTGTTGTTTTGAGGCAGGGTTTCGTGCAGCCTAGGCTGGCTTTGCCTTCTGACCTCTTGCCTCTACTTCCCAAGTGCTAGGGTTTCATTAGAGTGCATACTCCACACCCAGCATTATTATAAACAGCCTCAGCAACTCACGACCCCCCATGCTCTTTTACAAAAACATTTTGGTAACCATCTCAATGCAACCCAGGCTGAGCTAGAACCAGCGCTCTGTCCTCTGAGGCTCATTGGTGGCACGGGGAAATGAGAACCAATCAGACCCAACTAGGGGAGTTGCTTCAATCAGTTGCCTTGGCTTTTCCACATTTGAAACTCAAATCATAAACAGTTCCCCAAGTGGGGAGCCAGGCATGGTGTAAACACAACTGTAACCCTAGGATTCTAGAGGCTAAGGCAGGAGGATTACTAGTTTAAGGCCAGCCTGAGCTACATAGCAAGACTCTGTCTCAAAAACCAGGCAAAATTCTCCAAACAGGAATATAGGTCTGTCTGTCTGTATGTATGTATGTATGTATGCATGTATGCATGTATTTTTACTGCCTGTCATGTTGGGGAAGGAAGGTCAGGCATAGGCGTGACAAACCAGGGTTCTATAGAGAGCTGCATCTATCATGCATATCTTTCATATCATTTTTGACCACTTAAGGCAGCCAAAGAAATGATCCAGGTGTTTGGGGAGATAGCTCAGTTGGTAATGTGTTTGCCACACAATCAAGGACCTGAGTCTAACCTCCTCTAATCATGTAAAACTGCCAGGGTTGGGTGGGGTGGTGTACAATAGTGAGACCATCGCTGTAGAGACAGACAAATGGGTCTCTAGAGTGGGCTGCTGGCCAGCCCAGCCACACAGGAAGTTCCAGATCAGCAGAGAGAATCTGCTTCCAAAAGCTAAGGTGGCTGGGTATGGTGGTGCACGCCTTTAATCCCAGCACTCAGGAGACAGGCAGGTGGATCTCTGAGTTCAAGACCAGCCTGGTCTATAGAGTGAGTTCCAGGGCAGCCAGAGGTCCATAGTGAGACTCTGTCTCAAATAAATAAATAAATAAATAAAAAATAAATAATGTGTGCACACACAGAGAGAGTCTTAAAAAAAGAGAACAATTCAAAGGAAACAATGCTTGTTTGTTCGAATCGCACAGCTCTGACTGCCGCTTTATCTCCTAAAGCTAAGCTGGTATTTCTTTCTTTCTTTTTTTTTTAAAAGAATTTATTTATTTATTATGTATACAATATTCTGTCAGTGTGTATGCCCGCAGGCCAGAAGAGGGCACCAGACCTCATTACAGATGGTTGTGAGCCACCATGTGGTTGCTGGGAATTGAACTCAGGACCTTTGGAAGAGCAGGCTTAACCTGCTTAACCGCTGAGCCATCTCTCCAGCCCCAAGCTGGTATTTCTTGCAGCCAAGTGTCCTTTAAAAAGGAAGCCGTCTTCTAAGAGGCATGGTCGTAAGATAGCAACCCCTGCAAAAAACGCAGGCACAGTGAAGACCCAGGACGTCTACACAGGCACCCGATGAACCCCAAGTTAGCAATATGCTTCATTCTTATTGCTGGCCATCGCTTGATCTATATGCCATGGGAAAGAGCTCAGTGGGGGCTGGGGGGTGGTTCACTAGGTAAGGGGCTTGCTGCACAAGCATGAGGACCCGAGTTCGATCCCCAGAACCCATATAAAAAGCTGAGTGTGATGGAGTGAACCTGTAAGCCCTGTGCTGGGGAAATAAAACCAGGAAACTCCATGGGCTTGCTGGCCAGCCAGCATATTCTAATGCATTTGCTGGAGAGATGGCTCAGAGGTTAAGAGCACTGGCTGTTCTTCCAGAGGTCCTGAGTTCAACTCCCAGCAACCACATGGTGGCTCTCAACCATCTGTAGTGAGATCAGATACCCTCTTCTGGTGTGCAGGTGTGCCTGCAGATAGAGCACTCATATACACAAAATAAGTAAGTAAATCTTTAAAAAAAAACTTATTTATTAATTTTATGTGTATGTCTGTATGAGTTTATATATACCATGTGTGTGCAGATGTTCACAGAGGTGCCTATGGAGGCCAAAAGAGGATGGCAGACCACCTGGAACTGGAGTTGCAGGCAATGTGGGTTCTGGGAACCAAACTTCAATCTCGTACAAGAGCAGCAAGCGTTTTTAACTATAGAGCCATCTCTGCAGCCTGTCACTGAGAGACCCAGTCTCACATAAAAGGGTGGGAGAGTGGAGAGGTGGTTCAGCACTTAAGAGCACTGTCTGCTCTTGCAGAGGACCTAGGTTCGATTCCCAGCACCCACATGTCCACTCACAATCATCTGGAACTCCAGTCCGAGGGGACCCAAGGCCCTCTTCTGATCTCCAGGGGCACTAGGCATTCATGTGACACACAGATACCCAAGTGTACCTCTGGCCTCCACACACACATACATGTGCACCCACTCCCAGTAAATGACTAAGTGGACATTTGGGAAGCTAGGTGTGGTGTGCACACCTGAGGCCAGGACTCAGGAGGCTCAGGCAGGTGACTGTCAGCCTAGGTAAGCAGTGACCTCCAGGCCAGCCTGAGCTGCAGAGACACAGTGACCTCCAGGCCAGCCTGAGCTGCAGAGTGAGGCCCTGTCACGTGAGAAGCAACTGTGGAGAGCTTACCTGGAAGATGTTGGGAATGTGGGTGTGGTAGTATTCCCACTGCTCCTGGTTGAATCTCTGCAGGATAGAGGAGTAATCGGCTTTGCTGTCCTCTGCCATTTGGTGACGTAATTGAGCTTGCTGCCGCGCCTTGGGGCAAAAACAAGAACATCCGATTTACACAGAATAAACAAAAGCCTACAATGGCACACCAGGGCCCAGGCCACTTCACACAGTTCACAGTAGCAAGTGCATTGGAAAATGACTTCTTAGGCTAGGCATGGTGGCACACATCTTTAATCCCAGCACTTGGGAGGGAGGCAGAGGCAGGAGGATCTCTGTGAGTTCGAGGCCAGCCTGGTCTACAGGAGCTAGTTCCAGGACAGGCACCAAAGCTACAGAGAAACACTGTCTCGAAAAACAAAAACAAAACAAAAACCCTCCACATGAGCTCTGTCTGCATTGCATCTTTCTCTTTCAGGCTGCTTTTGTTTTTTAAATTACAACATTGGTTCCCTTAGTGGCTGCAGCTGAGGACATATCCTGTCAGTACCCCAAAGACAGTCCAGTACAGATGCCTCCTGATTTTTAACATTTATTCATTTTGTAGATGAGTGTGTGTGTGTATCATGTATATATATGTACATATGGCATGGCACACATGTGGAGGTCAGAGAACTTGTGGGAGTTGGTTCTCTCCTTTTACCAGAGTCAGTTTTGGGGTATCAGACGCACAGCCCAGCTCACCTCTCCAGCCCCCTCAGGTGAGTTTTCATTCTCAGAGTTTCTCCCTGGCTTCTGACAGGATAGCCTTAGCCTGAGTCCCAGCTCCTCCACACATTTCGCTCCTGTTGGCGAGGCCAAGGGGACGGTACCCGGTGTCTTCCTTTATTTCCTTCCCTGCTCATGGACAAGCATCACCCAGTATTTCCAGGTGTTTTCTTATTACCTGGGGCTCTGTGATTCTGTAAGGTACGGACTCCTCTCAGCTAGCCAGGCTGCGTTTTAGCCACCACATTCTCCCCCTCCGCTGGCAGCCTGGCAGCTCATGTCCTGGCCATATGCTCTTCCTTCCGTTCTGACAGTCCCCCACCAAGTGCACTAACCGAGTCCCTGTGACATTCATCCCTAGCTACCTCCAAAAATCCGCCCCCTCATAGCAGACAGCAGTGATCTGTGAAAACAGCTGCGCCCCTGCCTACCTTCCATCTGCCAAGACTTCCAACACCTCAGTTACCACTACTGTGCACATTTTAAAGGGGGTTCCCATGTAGACTAAAACTTCTAAAATAACTCTGCTTCATTCAGAGACCTTCCTTGGAAAGTCTCAGAGTGGAGAGGAGGGAGAGGAAAGGAGTGGAGGGGAGGGAAAGGGGTGGGAGGGAAAGGGAGGAGAGGCGAGGGGAGGGAATCCCACTCCACACAGAACATAAATGTCAGATAAAATAGTTGCCTGTTTATTTCAGAGAAATGGTCTTAAAACAGATGGAATATCTTTTGGCAGAATATGTATGTGTGAATGTCCGAACACGTATACA
>NW_026067969.1:6814563-6816312 GCF_014885135.2 Alexandromys fortis
AAAACCCAAAAAAAAAAAAAAAAAAAAAAAGGAAAGAAAGAAAAGAAAAGCCACGGTTGTCTCAGAGGCCCAAATTTCCCCTCCTACCCACCAACACCACTGGCTAGTCATTTAAAGCTTCTAAGAATACCTTACAAATAATATCACTGTAGTTCAAGGACACACAGAGGGGTTCCATATGTGTGTGGTATATAGTGTAGTATGGTATATGTGTGTGTGCGCGCATGCATGTGATGTATGGGTATGTGGTGTGTGTGTATGTGTGTGAGTGTGTGTGTGTTTGCATGTGTGTGATGTATGGGTATGTGGTAAGTGGTGTGTGTGAGAATGAACCAGAGTTTCAGAAGGTAAAGATCTACACAATTCAAAGGCCCAAAATGCCCAAGGATGTAAGTCATGGACAAGCCTGAATGAGTCTCATCTGGATGTTGTCAGAAAAATTAAATCTTCACTTCATAATTCCTTTGAGAAACCCTGAGGAATCTCCCCAGGCAAACCCAAATGGGCCCAGCCCAGGTGTGGACCCTGCCGTGGCACGGCTTCATTTTTGATTGAGAAAGGACTTCTCTGTGTAACACTCCTGACTGTCCTGGGTAGAACAGGCTGGCCTTGAACTCAGAGATCCACCTGTCTCTGCCTCCAGAGTGCTGGAATTAAAGGCACGCATCACCACCAACTGGCCGTAGCTTCAGTTTTTTAATAAAAAAAAAAATTGGTAAATATCTTTTTTTTAATAACTTAATGGGCATGTGTTTTAGCCCACCTGTGTGGCTGTGCGCATGTCTATTAGTTATGTCTGTGGGGTCAGAAAGTCGTCAGGTCCCCTGGAGTCACAGACAGTTGTCAGCTGCCACGCTGCTGCTGGGATCTAAATGAACCTGGGTCCTCGGCAAAAGCAGCTGGTGCTCCTAACCACGGAGCTGTCTGTCCAGACCCCTATGCGTTCACTTCTTACTGTGTTCACACTGGCTTCTGTGGGGCAGTAGATCCTTCAGTTTAAAGGGTCCCAGGGCCATTGGTAGTGGGAAAGTGCATGCAGCCCTGTGCTCCAACATGCTAAGGACAAGGTGGCTGTCCTCCATTTGGTCAGCTCATCTCATATTGTTCGAAGGGAGCGGCTACCATCTGGTTAGTTCAATGTGAATTTCTTTGCTTAGGGTTCAGAACATGAAGGAGAAAATGACAGTGTGGGCCCCGTGCCCTCCATCATTGGCCAAGAAGGCAGGGTGGGGGTACTGAGAAACTCATTTGAATGGCTTTTGAGATACTAACAGATTAGCACGTGAGTGGTGAGATTTAATACTATTAGGTTGCTTTTAAGGCAGGGTTTTACTAAGTAGACCAGGCTGGCCTTGAACTCATTCAACCTCCTCAGTGAGGGCACCACGGTGCATCCACATGGGTTTCTAAGACTCTGCAATGCCCGCAGCCTGTCCCAGCTCCTGGGACTGGCAGATGGGCTTGATCTCGCTGCTGCAGGGTAGGCACTGAGGGAACCCAGCAGGGCCTCTGGATTCTGGCCCCTCCTTGAACTCTTTGTGCCAAGAGAAAGGTAAACTCAGGAATTTAACAGTTGGGGTTAGTTAGCCTTCCTCCACCCTGCGTTCCTTCTCTTGGGATGATCAAAGTAACAAGAAAAAAAAAATCTGTTTGCTTAAAATAATTTAAGTTTACAGGTTTTTTTTTTATCTGTTTTGTTTTGTTGAGATAGGGTTTCATATTATAACTCAAGCTAGCCTGGAACTGTCT